>NC_040039.1:24177789-24295559 GCF_003713205.1 Coffea eugenioides
CTCATCGACTTATATTCGTATTTGTATTCGTATTCGTATTCGTATTCGTATTCGTATTCGTATTCGAGGGACGCCCAAACTCGTTGGTTAACTTTGCGAATCGAGCCAGCATGGGCTTGGTCGATAAGCTTTGCAAACCATGAGATATTCGTAGAGCATGATCTACTGGAGAGATCTTGCTCGGCATTACTCGTGTAGTATTGCCATGATATACTCGAGTATTATCAAAACTTTGATGAGCGGGCCCGGTAAAGGGGGTGTAACGGTGACGGGATTCGAAGAAAAGTAGTGTATCTACGGATTTGATACTTATGTGGTTGACGGAGTGTCAACATGAGTTGTGATCAAGACTTTAACTCGACTACGTGGAATTTAGCTCCTGAGAGCTACAGTATCCTTGAATTATTTCTGTTTAATTTTTCCTAATCGAAATGTGAATTATTCGAACTTGATAGCTTTACTTACAATGTAATTGTTGTTACTACTTGGATTATGTGTTCGCATGTGTGTTTCTTGGCCTCACTGAGTATTGGCTCATCCCATTAGTTTGTTTTCCTTAACAAGAATGGAGGAAGTGAACTTCGGAGGAACCCCTTTTTGATGTATTTTGGTATTAGGGTTTCAAATGTTTTAGCTGGACTTGTGGTTGTTGTATAGTTTGGGGAACTAATGTATCTTTTGGGGAACTTGATGTAAGGATTAAATAACTGATGTATTTTGAACTCGTAGTGTGAGCCTTGAATGGTTGATTATGGAAGCGACTTTTCTTTATTTGGCACGTATTAATTGTTATGTATCGATTTGTCTTGAATCCTGGCGAGAGTTGGGCAGGCGTCCCGCAGATACCCTTGGGTTCGCCCTTGGGAGAAGTGGGGGCGTCACAGTTGGTATCAGAGTTTAGGTTTCAAATCCTTGTAGTGTATCCTAAGCTTGAAATTTAGGATGCCGGACTGTGGGACTGGTTTCAAAATTAAGTGACCGCTTGTAGGGATAAAAATCAGAGCCGCTTCACGTGGTATCTGCGCGGGGTGAGCTTGGGCCAAATGGTGTTATGGTGCTTATCATACGAATAAGTAAAGGATTAAGTACTCTTTTAGAGCGTAAGTTGTAAATCATGAATGTGATAGATATAAATTCCTTATCTTGATACTTGGGGAATATTAGATATGTATGTTGGGTAGGAATCTCAAATGTGGTGATTTACTCTTGGGATTGGCCAGCTCGAGATGTGAATTATCTTATTTCGGATTCTTGTACCCGAATGCTTAAGAGTTGAGGGCAATATTAAGAACTTGAGATCTCCGTTTGCGGGGAAAAGAACGAATCGATATTTTACGTGAATAGTTACCGAAAAACCAATAGTCGTTTGGCTAAGGTGGTACAATAATTGAAAGAGGGAGGTGGAGAAAGATGGATGGATGGTCCTATGTAACTTAATAGGATCCTAGTACCTGATATGAGTCAGAAATGAACGAGAAGATCAGACCTACCAGTGTTATAAAGGATTGACTTAGTTGGGGGTGATGCTAGTGCCAAGGCCATGGTATTTTTGTTTAACTGTGTGACCTACTTTTGAGGCGCTTGACTTTACTTTAGTCATACATGACTAAAAGTCCTATTATGGCTCTGATGTTTTCAAGCTCAACTCTTGTTTTAAGAAATTCCTCGCATGATCACAATTATTTCTTGCATTAGGAACCATTAGAATTATGGAAGGACGAAGGAGTGGACGAGGTCGTGGGCGAGGGTCTAGGCAAGCCCATCCTCAAGGGGATGAACAAGGATCGGCAATTGGACCGACCCAAGGACAAGAGAATATAGAGATTAACCAAATGGCTACTGCCATTAATAGGATGACTAATATTCTAGAACGCTTAGCTGAAAGACAAGGTCCTGGACCACTTAATCAGTCCGGGGGCCAGGATAGAGGGGAAGATAGGGTTTTGGAGAGGTTCCTGAAGTTTAACCTGCCTAAGTTCACTGGAGAGCCCGACCCCGAGGCAGCTGAGAAATGGTTAGAGAGAATGACCAATATATTCGCCGCCTTAGACTATACCGAAGATAGGCGAGTGAATTTTGCTGCTTTCCAATTTGAGGGAGTGGCACGTGCTTGGTGGGACTTGATAAGGGGGATGTGGGAAAGAGTACAAACCTCTTGGACTTGGAAAAATTTCACCAGGGAATTTAATGAGAAATTTCTTCCGCCCTTAATCCAAGAGAAAAGGGAGGATGAATTCATCAAGTTGAAACAAGGAACCCTTAGTGTAGCGGAGTATGAGGGAAAGTTCACTAAGTTTTCTAAGTACGCTCCTGAATTGGTGATCAATGAATGGAGGAGGATTAGACGGTTCGTGCAGGGACTTAATGTGGAGATTCAGGAGGGTTTGGTCGCAACCCAAATCTCTACGTTTACTGAAGTATTAGTAAAAGCACAGAGAGTTGAGAGTGCAAGGCTGCAAGTTAGAGACTTTCATGCTAAGACAAGAGGCACTTCTAGTAACCCTTCGGGACAGGCAGATAAGAGTGCTCCACCTTTTAAAAAGGGAAAACGAACGGGTGGAGTGGAGATATCTAGCACGCCAAAAGGGATTCAATCAAGAGGAGATCGCAATGGACGAGGTCAATCGAGAGGGACACTTCCAAGTAGTCAATCTGTGGCTCCCCAAGTTGTTTGTGGTTGTTGTGGCAAACTCAACCATACAGAGAGTGATTGTTTTAGGAAACAAGGGAGATGCTTATATTGTAGTAGTACCGAGCACCAGATATCGAAATGCCCAACCGTACCAAAAGAAGGAGGCAGTGCCCAAAAGCCTGAAAAGTCAGCCTCTAAGCAGTCTAGTGCTGGAGGAAGTCGATCTAAAACACCAGCTAGGGTTTATGCATTAGGCTATCAACAGGTTTTCAATTCTGCTACGGTCGTTGAAGGTATGATTCTTGCTTTTCATTGTCTATCTGAAGTTCTAAGTGACCCTAGTACAATTCACACTTTTACAAAATCCTAGAGTCGTAAGATAGAATCAAAGTTTGATTACAATCTAGGTGGATAGAGATTTTGAAAGATGGGTTAGCAATTGTACGTTACTGATTGATCCGATAGGCGCGACGATTAAGGGGTATGAGGTTATGCTAAGCGTGAATTTCGAGGACGAAATTCTTTTAAGGAGGGGAAGTTATGAGGATCCGAAAATTTTCTTATTTTCGTCATATATTACTGGTTTATTTAAATAGTTATTCACTCATTTTCTCCGAATTATTTAATTCAACTACTTAAAATCCATTTATATGGAAAAACGCCTCTCTTATGTTTTTAAAACGTTTTGTTAGAAAATTTACTTTTCGAAAACTCGTTTAGTTAGGAACAACGAGTACACATTTTTTTTAGACTATATTTGAATCGAGAGTGTATTAATTTTGGAGAAGTAAGAATGATCAATAGTAGATTAAGAAAAGTTAATTTGAGATTTGAGAAGTTAAAACTCGACTCATGTGAGGATTCGCAAAATTTATTATTTTAAATTTCATTTCGAGCTTATTTAAATATTTAATTATCCATTTATTCCGAATATTATTTTCTAGCCTATTTAGACCTAATTACATGAGTCTATAGCTTAATTATATTTTTAAAGTGACTTGTTTCAAAATTTAATTATTGAAAGCTCGTAAAGTGAGAATAGTGAATACGCGATTGGAAATAATAATCGATTCGAGGATACAATAAGCTTGAAAAAAATTGGAGACTTGTGCATTAGTCTTGAAATAGGTATTTTTAAGTTTAAGTATTCAATTATTAGTTAGTGATACTATCATAATAAGAAATTCTTGAAAATTCCACTTTATCGCGCACAAATCGGAAGTACGCGTTTTTACGCCCGCGATTAATTGAGGGATTTTAGACCTTTATTTTGGGACAATTAAGAGTGAATAATATTAATATGAATACAAGTGCCTTAGAGGTTTAGTGCACTAGTGCAACAAACTTAAGAGAATTCGAGCACAAAACGCGCGCGTGCGCGCACTATTCCTAATTGACTTTGAAGTAACTTTTGGCCACAACTTATAAAGCTTCTCACGGAAGCTTACTTTCAGCTTTAGCTCTTTTTTTTCTGCTCCAAACAGCCGGCCAAGGGAAGCAAAGAAACAACTCAAAGTTTTCCATTTTTTCATCTTCATTTCTTCAACAAAACATCACCAAATCCTACCAAAATTTGACCACACATAGCTCAACACTTGGAGATTACATCTAGCTAAGAAAAGGAGCTACAATCCGCGAGTTTTCTTGAGCTAAGGAGAGCCGAAATTTCTGTCTTGAACATCAAAGCGAGTAAGTAACGATCAACTCTTAAATTCTTGTTTTTTGAGAGTAGTAATGCACATTTAAGAGCATGCATGCATATGGGTAGCTTGGATATGTTGAAAATGGTTGTGTGGGCTCTATGAACTCCCACCTTGGATATATGGACTGATTTGATGATTGATGATGAAATTAATGGTGGTTCAGTGCTTAAATTAGTGGATTAATGTTGTATGGTTGGTAGAAAATCAAAAGAGGTGCTTGGAGCAAAAGTGACCATTTTACCCCTACCTTGTCCGACCACTTTTGTGCAAAATTTTGAGGTTCTAATGACTTGTTTATGTTTTTTACATGTTATATTGGTTGTGTAAAAAGTTTCATTGAAAAATAACTTGATTTGGTTACTCAAATGTTGAAATTTCGAAAGGTTAGAAAACTGGAATTTTGTTCCCGGATTGCCCAGGCAGTCTTCTTGTTTTGGCCATAACTTGTTGCTCCGATGTCAAAATCGAGTGTCGTTTGCGGCATTGGAAACTAGACATTTCCAGATTTCCGTTGGTATAAAATGCATGTCCTGGTTCCACTTGAACAAGCCAAAGCATTCGTTTGAAATCCACTGTCCTGTTTCGTTGCTTCCTGGAAGGCAGCACGTGCTACAACTTGATGCTCACGAATGAGCTGGTTTTGGACAGATTTTAAAAATGGTTTCTTCTGAGAAAATATAGCCTTATGCGTCTATAACGCCACAAACCACACTCAATTCCGAGTTGAATTGAGTGATTTATGATCAAAATTCAAAACTGACTTTGTGAACGAAAACAGTGTTTTGGACAGATTTGAAACTAACAATGACTTGGGACTTGTTATCCGGAATTTTGGTGATTAATTACCTAAAAAATGTGTATTGGATACGTCTTAGACATTGTCTATGCACATGGACCGTGCTTGAGGTACTTTGTTGGCCGAACGTTTTGAAAACGGAAAACGGAACATACAAGGCAGATTTGCCTTGAAGTTCTTGGAGTTTTCGTGCTTTCGTTAACCAACTTCCCGAATGAATTTTCCTATGAAATTTTGTAGAGGAATTGCCCTTACATGGTAGGATAAACCTGCCAAATTTGGTGCCATTTCAAGTTCGTTTCGATGTTCAACCGATGTCCCAAAAACAGTGATTCAAATCTGGAAAATGGTAAACACGTTCCAAATTTCAACAACTTTGAGCTACCGTATCTCGGTGGTCAAAACTCCGATTCTCATTCTGCTTGCTTTGTTTTAAACCTTGTTTGCAACTCTAATTGAGTTCCAAATTTTAGAGGTTAGTTCAGATCAAGTGAATTTTTCCAAATTTACAAACTTGGCCAAAAACCAACCTAAACCTGTCTTCTAAGCCCCAGAACAGCAACTTTGAGCTAATTTTTGAATACCTTCCGTTTGGAATCATGGAAAATTGTCTTCTACAAACTTTTAGTACTTTGGAAGTAGTTTCTAACGGCACTAAGTTTTCCAATTTTGGACTTATAGAGAATGAGATACGATTTTTCAAATTATGGGTGACAAATCTGAAATTTCCGAACTTAAAGGAAATTGAGGGTTGCGAACTCTCTATTTTCCTTTGATATTGCTAAACCGTTTTACACTTGCTTTCAAAGATGAAAATCAGACTTTGCTTGTGTTTTGAAACCCCATTTTTGTGCCTCAATTTACGAGTAATTAAGGCTCATTTTTGTGAAATTTTCTTAGATTGTACAAGTGTGCAATCTTCCTCGATAATTAGGGGTTTTAAGCGATAGTGTGTAATAGACAATTACTATTTTCTCAGGTGCTCAATGAGACCTTCAAGAGGATCTCGAGAGGAACACCTAAGGGCTCGTTTACGCACTTACTCCCTTGTTTCGATTGGTGAGTTTCAAGTGCATGAACTTGTTGTTAAGTGGTTATCTGTTTCTTAACCGTTATATGAATTTAAAATTTTGAGACGAGGGTGTACTTTACCGCACTCATTCTCTTCCAAATGAAATTATATTCGTATTTTGCTATGTGAATTCATATCCGATTTATACATAGTAATGTGGATGTGATTCGAATTTGTGGTTCGTATATGTGATTTGTATTCGTGATTCGTATTTGGAATCGTCGATTCGAGCGTTGCTCATTGTGAGAACCCGTAACTTTTCCATTTTCTAGGTTTTATTATCTTTCTAGGTTTTCTTATCTTCAATGGTTTGTTTTCTGCACTTTCTGTATCCGGAAAATTTTCTAGATAATTTTATGAGTAAATATAGTTTTTAGATGATTTTTCTAGTATCAAATAGGTTTTGAGAAATTAAGAGCGTATACCGGACGTGGGACCCACTAGTGCGAAAAGTTCGGAAAAATTCGGCCAACTAGGTTAAGTTTTGGATACTGGAATTAAATTACCGAGTGTTATGAGATATTTAGAGGTTGCCAAGTGGATAGGTGTGAGAGAGACAAAAAGTTAGGCAAACAAAGTTGGAGATTTATTCCTACTTTTGACTTACTATTCATCTTTTTACCATTTTACTAAATAAAACCAAAAATTGACCAAAAACTCTCCAAATTTCAAAGCTTCTTGGCAGAACCTCTTCCTACAAGAAAAGAAAGAAAAGCTTCCAAGTTTCTTGCTCCAACTTGCCCAATCTCACAAACTAACCATTTAATCTTGCAATTTCTCCATAAAACCTCTTCAATTAGTGTTTGTGAGTTGTTGTGTGAAGTTATTTGGAAAGTTAAGGTGACCAATTGCTCTCTCTCTCTTGTTTTTAAGGTGAGTTGTGAAGAACCACCCTCCTCCCTTAATTGATGCTTAAATCATGCTTAGTGGTAGTATGAGATGCAATATTATGGATTATTTCTTGATTTGTGGTTGAAGTGATGAAGTTTTATTATTTTTGGGGATTTTTCTGTTTTAATATAAGCATGATTGTGTGGCTATCTATGATGATTGGAAATGGTATATAATGACTCTAGGAGGTGGAAAAAGTGATTAATTGCAACCAATTTCTGGTTTGGAAGAAATTTCAGAAAATTAGGGTTCTAGTGGGAGCATTCTGCCTGAATTTTTAGCTCCTAGTTAGAGGCCGAATTGGCCTTGGATTAAAACATGAAAGTTGTAGGGAATGACATTTTAGAGGTGCCTACAAAATTTTAGGTCAATCGGAGTAGTTTAGATTGAGAAAATTTGAAATTACTATTGCTGTTCTGGTTTTACCCGAATGTAAGAATTGCGCCTGTAATTGGTTGTTTTGGCTGGAATTGCTTCCGAATTGGTTGTTGAGGCCTTCTGATGAAATTTATCCCTGTTTCTTAGATTTCAGCTGGTTTTGGAATTTCTGGATTTGGACTTGGAGAGCCTGAGTTATGATGTTTCCGCTAGAATACGTTCTGTGAATCTGTTTTTGTGATTCTGGTATGGTATCTTGCATTTTTGACCTGGTTACACTCGAAACAGGGTTGAGTGACCTTCTGTAATGTTGTAGCCATATCTCTTAGCTTCGAAACGGTGGGTCTTGCACCTTCATCCGATAATCGTAGTTCCTTTGGCACCATTACCGCAAAATGAGGACAAAAACTATTTTTTTCAGGGCTAAAGCTAAATCATTTCCGGATTTTTCTGGTTTCCTCTATTGTTTGTGTATGCTTAGGGAACCCTGTTTTGGTAGTATGTAGAATTGGTTTATGACTTGTAATCGAGTCTTATTGTGTTTATTTGAATAGTTTAGGGCTTGACTTTCATATCCGGTCATTTCCTAACTAAATTTTGTACTTGAATGCCATTAAGCCTAGTGAACGGCTTTTGGGAATGAGATTATTTTTGTACGAGATGTTGGGACTGATTTGAGGAAATAATGAACCCATGATGGCTGGAAATTAGGTAAACACAAGGGATATGCTGCCGAAATTTTACTTGAAGGCTAGTTGGATTTACTTGTGATTTGAGCGAAGGACTTTTGGGTTGTTTGAGCCTAGGTCTTCATTTTACCTTTTCGTTTCCAAAAATTCATGTTTTGCACCCTTGCTTTAATCATTATTTGGCGAGGCATACGACTGGTAGTCGAGCCCCACATGTGCATTCTGTATACTCGATTTTGAAAGTGGAACCTTCAATTGTTTTCTTTGGATTATCTTAGGGTTTCTTGGTGATTAAAGCTCTCTTTTGGGGAGGTATCTGTACTGACCCCGGTGAGTATTCCACTACCTGCTACCCGTTATGTGAAATATCTGAATATCTGAATACTTGATTTATGACTGTTGGAGCCAAATACTGTTTTGATAAAAGGGAGGCGAGGGTGTACTTTATCACACTCGTTCTCTGGTCTGTTCATAAACCAATTTTGAACGCGTATCTGAATCTGCTATCTGTATCTGTATCTGTATCTGTTAACTGTATCCGGATCTGTATCTGTTCTGACGTCGTTTGGAAGCTTGTGTCCAACGACTTTTCTGTGACCTCTGAGCTCAACACCTGTGGCCAGTTACTCGAGTCGGGCCGGCAAGGGCCTGGTCGATTAGATAACGAACCACGGTAGTCTGTTTTGGGATCTTTAGGTATTGAGACCCTTGATTCCGGGTATACTCGAGTATTACCATTTCTGATCTGATTGGATTTCGGGCCCGGTGGGGTATGTGAGGTGGAAGGAATCGAAGAAAGTGGAGTCTACGGTATTGGTTACTCCTTTAGCGTTGACGGAGTGTCAACTATTATTTCGATCAAGCTTCGATGATGCTAATGGGAATTTGGCTCCTGAGAGCCACCTGTATCCTTCTGATTTAAATCATTGGTTCATTTACTTTACATCTGGCATGTGTACCTGATTTGTTAAATGTGAAATGCCATGATTTTACTGCTATATGTCTGGTACCTCATTGAGCTCAAGCTCACCCCTTTCTGTTCCTTTTTGTTTTCCTTACAGGAAAATAAATACTTTTGGACTGGATTTGACAATTGGCTGCCAAATTGAGCTAGTTGAACATATCTTTTGTATAACTCATGTATTGAAACCCTAAATGTAGTTTTGGGACCGTTTCCCTTTTGACTTGGCAAACCAGACATGTATACACTTTTGAATACTTTTGTATGCCACTTTGGCTTGTAAATGCTAAGTTTCAAGATGTGAATGTTTGTTTGATATTTGGTTGGGTTCTGACGGGTCGGTTACTATTCATGGCCGACTCCGGATTTCATTTTTTTTTATTTTGGGTTATTTTTCCATTTTGACTTGTTTACCCGCGTTGGTAAGTTTCGGAATGTATTAGCTCGTTCTATACCGAACCGTTAGTCCTGGCGAGAGCTGGGCAGGCAGTCCGCTAACCCCTTTGGTTCGCCTTAGGGGGAGGTGGGGCTGTCACAGGTGGTATCAGAGCCACTTCGCGTGGTCTCTGCGCGGAGTGAGCTTGGGGCCAAGTGGTGTTATGGTCCTGCTTTCGTGAATACGTCGAAAGGTATAAGTGCTCTTTTGAGCGTAAGCTATGAACTGTGCATGTTATAAGAGTAAGGATCATTATCTTGGGACTTGAGGAAGCTAGGTATGTATGTCGGGTAGGAATCTTTAATATGGATGATTTACGCTTGGGACCGGCCGGCTCGAGTTGTGAATTATCTTATTTGGGATTCTCGTGCCCGGCTACTAACTCATTGAGAGCCTAGGTTAGAAAGGACTTAGGCGATTCTATGGAACTCTATGTGGTTTGTTCGGGGGTGGTTAAGCGTGATCCACCTTGATTAAGATATAGATGGTGTTGTTGTCGTAGAGTATGGATGGAGCCCTAGAGGGGGAAAAGCTCTTCGTGAGTTAATTTGCACTCGTGACCTAGTCTGTCTATAGTACTTTCGAATGATTCCGCTACTTTCATGGATCTCTCACATTTGTCTTTAATTGACTGCTACTGTGTGACTGGTTTGGTCCAGTTGTGTGTATATATGTTTTTGATCTGTGTGTACCTCATGCTTATAATTATCTTTACTATTATCTTTGCACCCCTAGATTGACTAAGATTAATGGAAGGCACACATAGTGGACGGGGGCGTGGGCGCGGGAATAGGCAACCTACGCCTGAAAGGGGCACTGGGAAACCTCCTCTGGACCTAACCCTGAACCGAGAGTTGACCCCAACGTGCAGATAGCTGCCGCTATGCAGCAAATGACCAACCTGCTGGCACAAGTGGTGCAGCAACAAGGCCGAAATCCCAAACCCTAATCCTGGAAACCCGGGCAACCATGTCGAAAGTGACGATAGGGCACTTGAGAGGTTCCAGAAGTTCGCACCACCGAAATTTATTGGGGAACCCGATCCGGATGTCGCCGAAAGGTGGCTCGAGAAAATGGTAGACATTTTCGCTGCCTTGCACTACACCGAAGAACGGCAGGTGACTTTCGCCGTTTTTCAGTTGGAAAGGGCGGCCCGTTCCTGGTGGAACGTCATACGGCAAAAATGGGAACGGGAACAGACGCCCAGGACTTGGGTGAATTTTATGCGGGAGTTCAACGCGAAATTCTTCCCTCCTCTAGTCCAGGAGCGGAAGGAAGATGAGTTTATCCGACTTCGCCAAGGGGCCCAGTCTGTCGCGGAATACGAGAGCCAGTTCACCCGCCTATCCAAATTTGCCCCTAAACTGATCATGACCGAGCAGCGGCGAATAAGGCGTTTTATCCAGGGTTTGAACGTAGAAATTCAGAAGGACCTCGCGGTGGCCCAGATTAATGCTTTTAGCGGGGCCATAGAGAAGGCGCAACGAGTAGAAAATGCTAGGCTGCAGGTGAAAAACTTCCAAGCCAAGAAAAGGGGCTTTCCTGGGAGTAGCTCTGAGCAAGAAGGTACAAGTACGCCCCCTAAGATGGGAAAGGGAAACGGAGGAGTACGACAACCAGGGGTGTCGCGTGATGTCCCTCAGGGAGGACCGGTCTCTGTTACTCGTGGTCCCTGTGGATATTGCGGAGGGCCAAATCATACGGAGGCAAATTGTTGGAAGAAAGAGGGAAAATGTCTGCGCTGCGGAAGTGCCGATCATCGGATTGCTGACTGCCCAATTCGATTGCGAAAAGGAAAAGGGACCCCGCAACCAACTAAGACTAACCCTGGACAGTCGGAAAAGGAAGGGACTGGATCCAAGGTACCGGCTCAGGTGTATTCTTTAGAACACCATCAGGATCCTGACTCGTCTGAGGATGGAGAAGGTATGGTCCGTTGGGTACCTTAGATTTGATAGATTCCGTTGATAAGAAAATTTCGAGGGCGAAATTTCTTTAAGGGGGAGAGAGTGTGAGAACCCGTAACTTTTCCATTTTCTAGGTTTTATTATCTTTCTAGGTTTTCTTATCTTCAATGGTTTGTTTTCTGCACTTTCTGTATCCGGAAAATTTTCTAGATAATTTTATGAGTAAATATAGTTTTTAGATGATTTTTCTAGTATCAAATAGGTTTTGAGAAATTAAGAGCGTATACCGGACGTGGGACCCACTAGTGCGAAAAGTTCAGAAAAATTCGGCCAACTAGGTTAAGTTTTGGATACTGGAATTAAATTACCGGGTGTTATGAGATATTTAGAGGTTGCCAAGTGGATAGGTGTGAGAGAGACAAAAAGTTAGGCAAACAATTAATGAAAGTGACATGTGTCACTTGGAGATTTATTCCTACTTTTGACTTACTATTCATCTTTTTACCATTTTACTAAATAAAACCAAAAATTGACCAAAAACTCTCCAAATTTCAAAGCTTCTTGGCCGAACCTCTTCCTACAAGAAAAGAAAGAAAAGCTTCCAAGTTTCTTGCCCAATCTCACAAACTAACCATTTAATCTTGCAATTTCTCCATAAAACCTCTTCAATTAGTGTTTGTGAGTTGTTGTGTGAAGTTATTTGGAAAGTTAAGGTGACCAATTGCTCTCTCTCTCTTGTTTTTAAGGTGAGTTGTGAAGAACCACCCTCCTCCCTTAATTGATGCTTAAATCATGCTTAGTGGTAGTATGAGATGCAATATTATGGATTATTTCTTGATTTGTGGTTGAAGTGATGAAGTTTTATTATTTTTGGGGATTTTTCTGTTTTAATATAAGCATGATTGTGTGGCTATCTATGATGATTGGAAATGGTATATAATGACTCTAGGAGGTGGAAAAAGTGATTAATTGCAACCAATTTCTGGTTTGGAAGAAATTTCAGAAAATTAGGGTTCTAGTGGGAGCATTCTGCCCGAATTTTTAGCTCCTAGTTGAATAGTTTAGGGCTTGACTTTCATATCCGGTCATTTCCTAACTAAATTTTGTACTTGAATGCCATTAAGACTAGTGAACGGCTTTTGGGAATGAGATTATTTTTGTACGAGATGTTGGGACTGATTTGAGGAAATAATGAAGCCATGATGGCTGGAAATTAGGTAAACACAAGGGATATGCTGCCGAAATTTTACTTGAAGGCTAGTTGGATTTACTTGTGATTTGAGCGAAGGACTTTTGGGTTGTTTGAGCCTAGGTCCTCATTTTACCTTTTCGTTTCCAAAAATTCATGTTTTGCACCCTTGCTTTAATCATTATTTGGCGAGGCATACGACTGGTAGTCGAGCCTCACATGTGCATTCTGTATACTCGATTTTGAAAGTGGAACCTTCAATTGTTTTCTTTGGATTATCTTAGGGTTTCTTGGTGATTAAAGCTCTCTTTTGGGGAGGTATCTGTACTGACCCCGGTGAGTGTTCCACTACCTGCTACCCGTTATGTGAAATATCTGAATATCTGAATACTTGATTTATGACTGTTGGAGCCAAATACTGTTTTGATAAAAGGGAGGCGAGGGTGTACTTTATCACATTCGTTCTCTGGTCTGTTCATATGCCAATTTTGAACGCGTATCTGAATCTGCTATCTGTATCTGTATCTGTATCTGTTAACTGTATCTGGATCTGTATCTGTTCTGACGTCGTTTGGAAGCTTGTGTCCAACGACCTTTCTGTGACCTCTGAGCTCAACACCTGTGGCCAGTTACTCGAGTCGGGCCGGCAAGGGCCTGGTCGATTAGATAACGAACCACGGTAGTCTGTTTTGGGATCTTTGGGTATTGAGACCCTTGATTCCGGGTATACTCGAGTATTACCATTTCTGATCTGATTGGATTTCGGGCCCGGTGGGGGTATGTGAGGTGGAAGGAATCGAAGAAAGTGGAGTCTACGGTATTGGTTACTCCTTTAGCGTTGACGGAGTGTCAACTATTATTTCGATCAAGCTTCGATGATGCTAATGGGAATTTGGCTCCTGAGAGCCACCTGTATCCTTCTGATTTGAATCATTGGTTCATTACTTTACATCTAGCATGTGTACCTGATTTGTTAAATGTGAAATGCCATGATTTTACTGCTATATGTCTGGTACCTCATTGAGCGCAAGCTCACCCCTTTCTGTTCCTTTTTGTTTTCCTTACAGGAAAATAAATACTTTTGGACTGGATTTGACAATTGGCTGCCAAATTGAGCTAGTTGAACATATCTTTTGTATAACTCATGTATTGAAACCCTAAATGTAGTTTTGGGACCGTTTCCCTTTTGACTTGGCAAACCAGACATGTATACACTTTTGAATACTTTTGTATGCCACTTTGGCTTGTAAATGCTAAGTTTCAAGATGTGAATGTTTGTTTGATATTTGGTTGGGTTCTGACGGGTCGGTTACTATTCATGGCCGACTCCGGATTTTATTTTTTTTATTTTGGGTTATTTTTCCATTTTGACTTTTTTACCCGCGTTGGTAAGTTTCGGAATGTATTAGCTCGTTCTATACCGAACCGTTAGTCCTGACGAGAGCTGGGCAGGCAGTCCGCTAACCCCTTTGGTTCACCTTAGGGGGAGGTGGGGCTGTCACACTCATCGACTTATATTCGTATTTGTATTCGTATTCGTATTCGTATTCGTATTCGTATTCGTATTCGAGGGACGCCCAAACTCGTTGGTTAACTTTGCGAATCGAGCCAGCATGGGCTTGGTCGATAAGCTTTGCAAACCATGAGATATTCGTAGAGCATGATCTACTGGAGAGATCTTGCTCGGCATTACTCGTGTAGTATTGCCATGATATACTCGAGTATTATCAAAACTTTGATGAGCGGGCCCGGTAAAGGGGGTGTAACGGTGACGGGATTCGAAGAAAAGTAGTGTATCTACGGATTTGATACTTATGTGGTTGACGGAGTGTCAACATGAGTTGTGATCAAGACTTTAACTCGACTACGTGGAATTTAGCTCCTGAGAGCTACAGTATCCTTGAATTATTTCTGTTTAATTTTTCCTAATCGAAATGTGAATTATTCGAACTTGATAGCTTTACTTACAATGTAATTGTTGTTACTACTTGGATTATGTGTTCGCATGTGTGTTTCTTGGCCTCACTGAGTATTGGCTCATCCCATTAGTTTGTTTTCCTTAACAAGAATGGAGGAAGTGAACTTCGGAGGAACCCCTTTTTGATGTATTTTGGTATTAGGGTTTCAAATGTTTTAGCTGGACTTGTGGTTGTTGTATAGTTTGGGGAACTAATGTATCTTTTGGGGAACTTGATGTAAGGATTAAATAACTGATGTATTTTGAACTCGTAGTGTGAGCCTTGAATGGTTGATTATGGAAGCGACTTTTCTTTATTTGGCACGTATTAATTGTTATGTATCGATTTGTCTTGAATCCTGGCGAGAGTTGGGCAGGCGTCCCGCAGATACCCTTGGGTTCGCCCTTGGGAGAAGTGGGGGCGTCACAGTTGGTATCAGAGTTTAGGTTTCAAATCCTTGTAGTGTATCCTAAGCTTGAAATTTAGGATGCCGGACTGTGGGACTGGTTTCAAAATTAAGTGACCGCTTGTAGGGATAAAAATCAGAGCCGCTTCACGTGGTATCTGCGCGGGGTGAGCTTGGGCCAAATGGTGTTATGGTGCTTATCATACGAATAAGTAAAGGATTAAGTACTCTTTTAGAGCGTAAGTTGTAAATCATGAATGTGATAGATATAAATTCCTTATCTTGATACTTGGGGAATATTAGATATGTATGTTGGGTAGGAATCTCAAATGTGGTGATTTACTCTTGGGATTGGCCAGCTCGAGATGTGAATTATCTTATTTCGGATTCTTGTACCCGAATGCTTAAGAGTTGAGGGCAATATTAAGAACTTGAGATCTCCGTTTGCGGGGAAAAGAACGAATCGATATTTTACGTGAATAGTTACCGAAAAACCAATAGTCGTTTGGCTAAGGTGGTACAATAATTGAAAGAGGGAGGTGGAGAAAGATGGATGGATGGTCCTATGTAACTTAATAGGATCCTAGTACCTGATATGAGTCAGAAATGAACGAGAAGATCAGACCTACCAGTGTTATAAAGGATTGACTTAGTTGGGGGTGATGCTAGTGCCAAGGCCATGGTATTTTTGTTTAACTGTGTGACCTACTTTTGAGGCGCTTGACTTTACTTTAGTCATACATGACTAAAAGTCCTATTATGGCTCTGATGTTTTCAAGATCAACTCTTGTTTTAAGAAATTCCTCGCATGATTACTACTATTTCTTGCATTAGGCACCATTAGAATTATGGAAGGACGAAGGAGTGGACGAGGTCGTGGGCGAGAGTCTAGGCAAGCCCATCCTCAAGGGGATGAACAAGGATCGGCAATTTGACCGACCCAAGGACAAGAGAATATAGAGATTAACCAAATGGCTACTGCCATTAATAGGATGACTAATATTCTAGAACGCTTAGCTGAAAGACAAGGTCCTGGACCACTTAATCAGCCCGGGGGCCAGGATAGAGGGAAGATAGGGTTTTGGAGAGGTTCCTGAAGTTTAACCTGCCTAAGTTCACTAGAGAGCCCGACCCCGAGGCAGCTGAGAACTGGTTAGAGAGAATGACCAATATATTCGCCGCCTTAGACTATACCGAATATAGGCGAGTGAATTTTGCTGCTTTCCAATTTGAGGGAGTGGCACGTTCTTGGTGGGACTTGATAAGGGGGAAGTGGGAAAGAGTACAAACCTCTTGGACTTGGAAAAATTTCACCAGGGAATTTAATGAGAAATTTCTTCCGCCCTTAATCCAAGAGAAAAGGGAGGATGAATTCATCAAGTTGAAACAAGGAACCCTTAGTGTAGCGGAGTATGAGGGAAAGTTCACTAAGTTTTCTAAGTACGCTCCTGAATTGGTGATCAATGAACGGAGGAGGATTAGACGGTTCGTGCAGGGACTTAATGTGGAGATTCAGGAGGGTTTGGTCGCAACCCAAATCTCTACGTTTACTGAAGTATTAGTAAAAGCACAGAGAGTCGAGAGTGCAAGGCTGCAAGTTAGAGACTTTCATGCTAAGAAAAGAGGCACTTCTAGTAACCCTTCGGGACAGGCAGATAAGAGTGCTCCACTTTTTAAAATGGGAAAACGAACGGGTGGAGTGGAGATATCTAGCACGCCAAAAGGGATTCAATCAAGAGGAGATCGCAATGGACGAGGTCAATCGAGAGGGACACTTCCAAGTAGTCAATCTGTGGCTCCCCAAGTTGTTTGTGGTTATTGTGGCAAACTCAACCATACAGAGAGTGATTGTTTTAGGAAACAAGGGAGATGCTTATATTGTAGTAGTATCGAGCACCAGATATCGAAATGCCCAACCGTACCAAAAGAAGGAGGTAGTGCCCAAAAGCCTGAAAAGTCAGCCTCTAAGCAGTCTAATGCTGGAGGAAGTCGATCTAAAACACCAGCTAGGGTTTATGCATTAGGCTATCAACAGGTTTTCAATTCTACTACGGTCGTTGAAGGTATGATTCTTGCTTTTCATTGTCTATCTGAAGTTCTAAGTGACCCTAGTACAATTCACACTTTTACAAAATCCTAGAGTCGTAAGATAGAATCAAAGTTTGATTACAATCTAGGTGGATAGAGATTTTGAAAGATGGGTTAGCAATTGTACGTTACTGATTGATCCGATAGGCGCGACGATTAAGGGATATGAGGTTATCCTAAGTGTGAATTTCGAGGACGAAATCTTTTAAGGAGGGGAAGTTATGAGGATCCGAAAATTTTCTTTTTTTCGTCATATATTACTGGTTTATTTAAATAGTTATTCACTCATTTTCTCCGAATTATTTAATTCAACTACTTAAAATCCATTTATATGGAAAAACGCCTCTCTTATGTTTTTAAAACATTTTGTTAGAAAATTTACTTTTCGAAAACTCGTTTAGTTAGGAACAACGAGTACACATTTTTTTAGACTATATTTGAATCGAGAGTGTATTAATTTTGGAGAAGTAAGAATGATCAATAGTAGATTAAGAAAAGTTAATTTGAGATTTGAGAAGTTAAAACTCGACTCATGTGAGGACTCGCAAAATTTATTATTTTAAATTTCATTTCGAGCTTATTTAAATATTTAATTATCCATTTATTCCGAATATTATTTTCTAGCCTATTTAGACCTAATTACATGAGTCTATAGCTTAATTATATTTTTAAAGTGACTTGTTTCAAAATTTAATTATTGAAAGCTCGTAAAGTGAGAATAGTGAATACGCGATTGGAAATAATAATCGATTCGAGGATACAATAAGCTTGAAAAAAATTGGAGACTTGTGCATTAGTCTTGAAATAGGTATTTTTAAGTTTAAGTATTCAATTATTAGTTAGTGATACTATCATAATAAGAAATTCTTGAAAATTCCACTTTATCGCGCACAAATCGGAAGTACGCGTTTTTACGCCCGCGATTAATTGAGGGATTTTAGACCTTTATTTTGGGACAATTAAGAGTGAATAATATTAATATGAATACAAGTGCCTTAGAGGTTTAGTGCACTAGTGCAACAAACTTAAGAGAATTCGAGCACAAAACGCGCGCGTGCGCGCACTATTCCTAATTGACTTTGAAGTAACTTTTGGCCACAACTTATAAAGCTTCTCACGGAAGCTTACTTTCAGCTTTAGCTCTTTTTTTTCTGCTCCAAACAGCCGGCCAAGGGAAGCAAAGAAACAACTCAAAGTTTTCCATTTTTTCATCTTCATTTCTTCAACAAAACATCACCAAATCCTACCAAAATTTGACCACACATAGCTCAACACTTGGAGATTACATCTAGCTAAGAAAAGGAGCTACAATCCGCGAGTTTTCTTGAGCTAAGGAGAGCCGAAATTTCTGTCTTGAACATCAAAGCGAGTAAGTAACGATCAACTCTTAAATTCTTGTTTTTTGAGAGTAGTAATGCACATTTAAGAGCATGCATGCATATGGGTAGCTTGGATATGTTGAAAATGGTTGTGTGGGCTCTATGAACTCCCACCTTGGATATATGGACTGATTTGATGATTGATGATGAAATTAATGGTGGTTCAGTGCTTAAATTAGTGGATTAATGTTGTATGGTTGGTAGAAAATCAAAAGAGGTGCTTGGAGCAAAAGTGACCATTTTACCCCTACCTTGTCCGACCACTTTTGTGCAAAATTTTGAGGTTCTAATGACTTGTTTATGTTTTTTACATGTTATATTGGTTGTGTAAAAAGTTTCATTGAAAAATAACTTGATTTAGTCACTCAAATGTTGAAATTTCGAAAGGTTAGAAAACTGGAATTTTGTTCCCGGATTGCCCAGGCAGTCTTCTTGTTTTGGCCATAACTTGTTGCTCCAATGTCAAAATCGAGTGTCGTTTGTGGCATTGGAAACTAGACATTTCCAGATTTCCGTTGGTATAAAATGCATGTCCTGGTTCCACTTGAACAAGCCAAAGCATTCGTTTGAAATCCACTGTCCTGTTTCGTTGCTTCCTGGAAGGCAGCACGTGCTACAACTTGATGCTCACGAATGAGCTGGTTTTGGACAGATTTTAAAAATGGTTTCTTCTGAGAAAATATAGCCTTATGAGTCTATAACGCCACAAACCACACTCAATTCCGAGTTGAATTGAGTGATTTATGATCGAAATTCAAAACTGACTTTGTGAACGAAAACAGTGTTTTGGACAGATTTGAAACTAACAATGACTTGGGACTTGTTATCCGGAATTTTGGTGATTAATTACCTAAAAAATGTGTATTGGATACGTCTTAGACATTGTCTATGCACATGGACCGTGCTTGATGTACTTTGTTGGCCGAACGTTTTGAAAACGGAAAACGGAACATACAAGGCAGATTTGCCTTGAAGTTCTTGGAGTTTTCGTGCTTTCGTTAACCAACTTCCCGAATGAATTTTCCTATGAAATTTTGTAGAGGAATTTCCCTTACATGTTAGGATAAACCTACCAAATTTGGTGCCATTTCAAGTTCGTTTCGATGTTCAACCAATGTCCCTAAAACAGTGATTCAAATCTGGAAAATGGTAAACACGTTCCAAATTTCAGCAACTTTGAGCTACCGTATCTCGGTGGTCAAAACTCCGATTCTCATTCTGCTTGCTTTGTTTTAAACCTTGTTTGCAACTCTAATTGAGTTCCAAATTTTAGAGGTTAGTTCGGATCAAGTGAATTTTTCCAAATTTACAAACTTGGCCAAAAACCAACCTAAACCTGTCTTCTAAGCCCCAGAACAGCAACTTTGAGCTAATTTTTGAATACCTTCCATTTGGAATCATGGAAAATTGTCTTCTACAAACTTTTAGTACTTTGGAAGTAGTTTCCAACGGCACTAAGTTTTCCAATTTTGGACTTATAGAGAATGAGATACGATTTTTCAAATTATGGGTGACAAATCTGAAATTTCCGAACTTAAAGGAAATTGAGGGTTGCGAACTCTCTATTTTCCTTTGATATTGCTAAACCGTTTTACACTTGCTTTCAAAGATGAAAATCAGATTTTGCTTGTGTTTTAAAACCCCATTTTTGTGCCTCGATTTACGAGTAATTAAGGCTCATTTTTGTGAAATTTTCTTAGATTGTACAAGTGTGCAATCTTCCTCGATAATTAGGGGTTTTAAGTGATAGTGTGTAATAGACAATTACTATTTGCTCAGGTGCTCAATGAGACCTTTAAGAGGATCTCGAGAGGAACACCTAAGGGATCGTTTACGCACTTACTCCCTTGTTTCGATTGGTGAGTGTCAAGTGCATGAACTTGTTGTTAAGTGGTTATCTGTTTCTTATCCGTTATATGAATTTGAAATTTTGAGACGAGGGTGCACTTTACCGCACTCATTCTCTTCCAAATGAAATTATATTCGTATTTTGCTATGTGAATTCATATCCGATTTGTACATAGTAATGTGGATGTGATTCGAATTTGTGGTTCGTATATGTGATTTGTATTCGTGATTTGTATTTGGAATCGTCGATTCGAGCGTTGCTCATCGACTTATATTCGTATTTGTATTCGTATTCGTATTCGTATTCGGGGGACGCCCAAACTCGTTGGTTAACTTTGCGAATCGAGCCAGCATGGGCTTGGTCGATAAGTTTAGCAAACCATGAGATATTCGTAGAGCATGATCTATTGGAGAGATCTTGCTCGGCATTACTCGTGTAGTATTGCCATGATATACTCGAGTATTATCAAAACTTTGATGAGCGGGCTCGGTAAAGGGGGTGTAACGGTGACGGGATTCGAAAAAAAGTGGTGTATCTACGGAGTGTCAACATGAGTTGTGATCAAGACTTTAACTCGACTACGTGGAATTTAGCTCCTGAGAGCTACAATATCCTTGAATTATTTCTGTTTAATTTTTCCTAATCGAAATATGAATTATTCGAACTTGATAGCTTTACTTACAATATAATTGTTGTTACTACTCGGATTATGTGTTCGCATGTGTGTTTCTTGGCCTCACTGAGTATTGGCTCATCCCATTAGTTTGTTTTCCTTAAAAGGAATGGAGGAAGTGAACTTCGGAGGAACCCCTTTTTGATGTATTTTGGTATTAGGGTTTCAAATGTTTTAGATGGACTTGTGGTTGTTGTATAGTTTGGGGAACTAATGTATCTTTTGGGGAACTTGATGTAAGGATTAAATAACTGATGTATTTTGAACTCGTGGTGTGAGCCGTGGATGGTTGATTATGGATGCGACTTTTCTTTATTTGGCTCGTATTAATTGTTATGTATCGATGAGCTTGAATCGATTTGTCTTGAGTCCTGGCGAGAGTTGGGCAGGCATCCTGCGGATACCCTTGGTTTCGCCCTTGGGAGAAGTGGGGGCGTCACACAGGGTACTTTCAACCGTGAAAATTTTATAATTTTTCTCAGTTCCTATGAATATCTATGATTTTTCAAAATTGACTGAATTTCCATACCTGTTCTGTCTTTCTACTAGATGATGCAGCAACTTTAGGTTGGAATTTGACTGACTTGTGCACAAAATCTTATAAAGGTGTCTTCTGTGAAATTGTAACTCTTTGAGTCTAGTTTCCAACGGTATAAAGTTTATAAATTTTAGACTTAGGAAACTTGAGTTATGATTTTTGAAATAGCGCCACACAAAACTGGAAAAAATCTATTTTCCTAGAATCGTTCTTACTTTCATTTCCAACTTTAAGATTGGAGTTGGTAAACTATTTTGAGTTTGGTTTATGGGTGGAATTGAGGTTTAAATGAAAGGAAGTGAAGTTTTGGAACCTTAATTTTTTCATGTATTTTGGTTTTGTATTGTTAGTCTTTTAATATAGTATGTGACCACAGGACTCGAGAGAGTTCAAGAGAACAAACCAGGGCTAAAGTAAAGGGTTGCAATTGATTGGTGAGTGTTCTAAGTGCCTGAAAATATTTACGTGGAATGTCTCCTTGCTTGAATGACATGTTTGCTTGGTTAAAGTAATTGCTTTTGAATTGATAACCTTTAGAACGAGAATGTACTTTATCATACTCGATCCTTTGTAGTTAACTTATTGATATTGATATGAAATGAATTGCTTTGCTTGCACTTGACTTGTTGGTCACTCGAGTGGTTATCCCACCGATTTTCTTGTGTGTTTGGGGCGGGTGTTACATGCTCACTGTTGCTAGAAACTACTAGGTACTTGATTTATCGTCTCATGGGAAAGTGTGTACTTTATTGCACTTGACCTAACTCGACTAAATTTTTGATATTCTGTTAAAACATGTGTTGGTTGTTTTGTATAACTGAAATGTGGCCAGAATCCGGCCACTTTCTGGCCAGATTTCAGGTCGGATTCGAGGCAGTAAGCAATCAAATTGTTTTCTGCCTTCCCTGTCAATCCGGCCTTGAATCCGGTCAATATTTGGCCGGATTTGCTGAAGAAATTTCTAATTTCTACAGTTTTTCTCCAGTTTTCTTATTTGATCAAGTTTTTGCATCTACCTGATTTTCAACTGTTTGGATTTGAATTACTTGAAATGCTTGAAACATGATATACTGATCTTATTTGTGACTTGAGCCTGTTAGGCGAGTGTGTTTTTATGTACACTCAATTGACCTGACTTGACTAAACACTTGATATTTCAATTATGCATGAACAAGTGACTTGATTTGTATGTGACCTGTACATTGACTTGAAATACTTGGAATGCTTAAAAATGTGAATTGCTGGATATTACTTGTGACTTCATCATGGCTAGGCGAGTGTGTCCTTATTCGCATTCGACCTCTATGAACTTGAATCAATTAATCCTGTGTGTGGACTTCCATATTTATGTGCATGATTGTAGACCGGCTGCATTCCTCTTGTGGCGGTTGAACTGTAGACCGACTGCATTTCTCTTGTGGCAGTTGAATAGTAGACCGGCTACATCCTTCTTGTAGCGGTTGAATTGTAAACCAGTTACATTTCTCTTGTAGTGATTGAACTGGGTCTTGGACCTTATCCGAGACGTCGGGTAAGTGGAATCTAGGTCTACTCATGTGTATGCGTGAATGTAGGTCAGTAACGACTGAACTGAGCCCTCGTTGGACCTCTTGCTTTAAACTAGCCTCAGAGCGGTCGGGTAAGCTGGGCAATCTTGCGTAAAGGACAAGTTCCTAACCTATTTAGTCTTGATTGGAATTCATTACTTGAACACTGATATTACTGAATACGGAGCGTTAAGTGGCAACTAACGTCTCCAATCAATTACTGTGTGAGCGTTGGATAACAGCCAACGACTTCAATCTTGATTACCTGAATACTTTGAGCTATAAGCCAAATCTTGAATTACTGAATATCTGGGACTATAAGTCCAACCCAAGGCTAGTATGTCGAATCTAGCCGGCAAGGGTTTGGTCGAGAAGATCAACGAACCTTGGGTACTTCTTTGGTGTTCGGGTCCGGTAAGGGGTATGTTTGGTGGACGGAAATTGGTGTAAAGTGGTGATCTACGGACATTATAATTTTATGGTTGACGGAGAGTCAACAGACATCAAGCTACAGTGGAACTTGCTCCTGAAAGCAATATATATGCTTTGCCATGAATGTGTTCTTTACTGTACACTTTTACATGTTCTATCTAGCTATTTACTTAACTATATACTGAATCATGATCTATTTGACTTTGACTTGTTTCTTGATATCCGGTGTATGGTCTTACCTGTTATATTACCTGCCTGTTTTTTTGGAACCTCACTGGGCTTCTAGCTCATTCTATGAAATTTGTTTTCCTTACAGGAGTAAGAACGTGAGAATGGGAGTGGAGAAGGCATAGACTTTGTCTAGATTTTGTTAGCTGCTAGTATGAGCACTTCATAGCTGTCTAACTGATTTGTTTGGTATGATTTTTGCAGTGACTCCTTGGCTGTACTATAGATTGTGGGGACATTGGAGGTCCATGAGTGTATATATTGAAGGTTGTACTTAATATCGCTTTTATTTTGAGGTTATCATTTGTAAATTTCATGAATTGTGACCGAGTCCTGGCGAGAGTTGGGCAGGCAGTCCGTCAAACTCTTGGGTACGCCCTAGGGGGAGGTGGGGCTGTCACAGAATGAATGTTTTATTCCAAGTAATGGTAGTTTTCATAAAGCATAATCAAAATAATGGAATTCAAGTTGCCTTGTGATGGAGCAATCCAAGAAATTGCATACTTTTTCATGCTCCATAGTCGCATTTAGAAACCTTTTAATGATTGTTTAGCAAGACAGTGTGATATTTAGAAATGAAGTAGTACTAATTTCTTTTTAGTTTTCTACATGTTTTTAAATTTCTGAGTTCTGATTATCTTTCTTTGTGTCCTTGATGTTTAAAGGTGTATTCCAAATTTACACTTCAATAAAAAGGATAGAACTAGTACATTTCAAAAACCATTCAACTAGTACAATGGTTCTGAGGAACAAAATTGCAAGTTTTTTGTGTCTGAATGAATTCTTGACCATCATAGACCTTATTGAATAATTGATCCAACATATTATTCTTTGCATTTGAGTTCCTTTCCATTTCCGTCCTAACAAAACAAATGTCTATGGTAAAATTCTAATAACAATAGGAAATCAATTAAAAGAAAAATTAATGAAAGTTCAAGCCATTACAAGACACTAAAGGATCGTTCAGCATGCAAACATAAAGGCAAATGTAGAATAATTTTTTTTATGACCAAACAGTAAGCTAAAAAATATCTCTCAAATCATTTAATACTCCATAACAATGCGACACATAAATTTCCAAAAAAATACACCAGTATAGTGGTAAAGCTAATTTTAGAAGCAAACCATCAAACACAAAGCATGCCACTATTATAAGAGATGATCACACATCTAAAAAAACCGAATGGTTACTTTGTTGTACCTCTTTCTTGATTCTTTCAAACTTACAAAACAATCAATAATAACAAAAGCAAAAAAACTTTTGTTAGGAGGTGAAGTTTTTCCTTTTCAAAGAAGCTGGAAAAACTCAACACTAAACTCTCACTAAATATCTAAAATTTGATATGAAAGTGTGAGTGTTTCTTTTTGTTTTTTGGCTAAGAAGGCAAAAAAGGGCGGGGAAGGGAGATGTATAGTGCTTTTCCTCGTTGATTCTCTCCTTTATCCGGCAATTAATAATAATAATAGCTCACTCCACAAAAAGCAACCATTGATCTGTCTTTCTATCATGCAATTACTATCCGATTGGTACAAGAATTATTGAAATACAACAATAAAGTTCTAAAGGAGGAAAGGTTCGTTGTCAAATTCGTATAGCCATAGCGGTTCATGTTTTTTTACTCTAAATAAATTGACTTTTAGTACATGCCTCATTAAACATGTCATCAAACATATCAACTCATGTAGCTAATTTCCTTTTTATTTTCATTCTCACAAAGAAAGCAGATAAATAAAAAAAATGGTTATCCACCACCAACTACATATAGTAGAGAAAACATAACAGTGTACTCAGGATAGTAGGCCTTTATTATATTCCACAATCCAAGTTAAGCATTATGTAGCAAAAATCTAAATCACATAGTAGCAAAGCATCACAGTGTCATCCAAACGAAGACCAGGCAAAATCAACCATAAGATCACTCTTACAACCCAATAATCGAGCAATTAAAAAACAAGGATTAGGTCAATCTATAACGGACCTGAATGCAGTAGTTGTTAACTTTACATTGTTTATAATTTCTGATTATAATTTTCTACACAATAGCCAAGAACAACAATAGAGAACATCAACATTAAAACACCTCTACTTCAAAATTAAAAAGGAAAAACACAAAGAAAAAGTAGAAAAATATTTATAACATTTGGTAGAGAAAGGAAGAAACTATTCCTTGCTGTTTGCGCCTCTTTTTTCTCTATGTATATGCGTTAGACAATAGCACATCCATATATTTGCTTCTCTATTTGTCTGTGATGATGATGATGATGATGATAATAATAAATATTGAAGAATTATAATTTTAATTACAAAGCCCTCAACAATCATCAATTGTTTTCAGCCTTTGTTAAAACTTTAGGGACAAACTAGCAATTAAAAGTCAAAGGACAAAAGTAATCCTAAACAGTCAACTATTTGAGCTAAAAGGGAAAATTCAGAGGGCTTAATTAACAGAAGATGCATTTTCAACATGCGATTTCTCCCTGCTTTTGCCACATGACTCAATATGGGAGAAGCAATGGTGTGTTTTTATATATGCTAGTAAGGCTTACCTTGAAGTGTTTAAGGTTAGCAAAATTTGATGGAATGTTTGTCAGTAAAGGGTCATGTGTGAAAGTATACATAAAGTATGTATATTACTGAAATGGAGAGAAATTGGATTATCAGTATTTAAATTTGAACAAATAAACTTTGTCATTTTTTTCAGTTTTTTTAATATTAGTTAAAATATGAGTCATTAATGCTAACTCAATTTTCTTTGTAAATGATGTTTTTTGTATGATCTACATTAGTAGAATCAAAATAAGCTGGTTTGATTAAAACTTTCATAGAAGCAGTTGTCTTTGCACACGATAAGGCAACATATAGTTGTTCCTGTGAAAAGATAGGTTCCTTCAAATAAATCCCAACAAAGTCAATCATTTGGCCCTGAGTTTTATTAATAGTCATTGCAAAACATAGACGAATTGGAAATTGGGTTCTTTTATGAGGAATTGGATATTGTTCATCATTTGATGGCTTTAAAGGAATCCTATGTATAAACACTTCCTTGTCAGCAAATTCACCAATTATTATGCAAATTCAACATTTGTGCATGGATCACATTTTTCTACAGTGTCTTGCATATCAGTCTAGTTCCATTGCATAATCCTTCTTCAAGATCAAGATTTTGTAATAGAATAATTGGCAAATTTAGTTTTAGTATCAATCTGTGAGGGGGTAAACCACTAGGAGCTAAAGTATTAAGCAAATCAACATACTTAGCTTGATAATTTGGATTGATTGTCTCATCAAAATTGATATATTCAACACTATTTTCAGGGGATTTTTCAATCATTAAGTCATTAATTTCGTCAACAAAGTGATTTTTTATAGCTAGTATTGCTCTATTTAAATATGATTCTGCATTTTGAGACAGTTGATTCAGGTTTGGATATACAACATCTATCAATGCCTGCAGTGCATCAGTCTCATTATCATATTTAATTAAAATTGAAGGAGGAATTTTAATTAATCTTGAATTTTTTATTTTTCTCAACCATCTCCTACTTTCAAAAGAAGCTGAGTAAATGACAGATCCAACCTAGCTTGCATGTTGTTAGTCAATTGCAATTTTTCTAGATGAGGCCATAAGAAGAATTAATTGAACATGTATTTACTGTCTTAGATTTACTTCTATTACGTAAAACTGGAAGTGTTTGCCTGAAATCTCCGCCTAAAACTACTATCTTTCCATCAAAAATTTCATCTGAACTCATTAAATCTTGCAACAAACCATCCAATGCCTCAATTGTTGCTCTTTTAGACCATCCCAAATTATTAATTTGCACTCTTTTATCAAAGTTGCTAATGAATTTTGTTTGCTAATTCGACAGGTTGCATTGGGTGAAATATCTATTGGTATCTTAATGAGAATGAGTCGTTCAACCTCCTGGTAAAATTGAAGTTGCAATACCTATTGTAGCAGTTGCTAATGCCGTAAATCCTTTTGACCTTACTGTTGGAATGTATGCCCTAAAACAATGATTTTGTTTAATACATTCCTTATTATGTTTTGTATTTTAATAACTTCTTCTTTATCTGTTAAATGCTAGATATAACTGATAAAGTCCTTAGAATACTTACTAATGTGATGGTGGTCAGAAGTGTTGATGACTATGAGATATCAATCACATTTATAGTAATATTCTTAAATTTCCCTAGTCATAGTACTAATGAGATAGGACATCATTAGTACAGAAAGACTAGTACACAATTAGTCTCTACTTAATGTAAATAGTGGTTGTTCTCATCGGCCATGGTATATAGATACCTAGGTTAATGTGTAGATGATTTGTAACGTACAAATACATTGAAATGATCTGCTTAGAGATCCCATTAAGATATCTATCTAGTGCCAATGGTTGTATCTCTTGTGATAAGTTATGTAAATGATCCTACGACTTGAGATCACTATAGTATCTTGAGTGTGAATCACTACATTTTGGCTCTATTGCTTGTTACTCATTGAGAGTGACTTAGAGAACAGAGATTGGGTGTAGTGTGAAGCACAGAAAGGTAATGAGTGATCAAGATAGGATTCACCACTCCGATAGTAGGAGTTGATATCTGGATGGCCACTAGTAGGAAATTAACCCTAAAAGGTCGACTATATTAGGTTAATTGAAGAATATTTTCAAGTTAACCTAATCTAGGGTTAATTCTGGAAACTAGTAAATTTAATTAGTCATTAAGGAATTGGCACTTATTCCTTATTCCTTGACTAATTGGATATCGGTGGTAAAAGGATAATAATTACATGGTAACTTCTCATGGCAAGGTTAGGTCAACATTTCCTTGACTAATTCCGGGTACTTGGGTGGTCATGATGTGTTGCTAGACACTGCTCATGATTTATAATTATGAATTAATTAATTATTATAATTAATGATAAAATAAAGTTATTTATTTTATCCAATTCTTTTTGGGAATTATAACTCATAATTATTGCCAATGTATTTGGAGCCTATTGGATCACACGTATTAGAGTTTTGGTTCTGGATTAAAATTATGTGTCCGAGTGAAGACTTGGAAATAAAGTATAAGATACTTTCGGGATTTAATTTATAAGAAAAATAAATTCCAGACCTATTTGAGCAGATAGGAGAAAATAGTTATCTCCTATCTATCAGATAGCTGAGGGATAGGGTTGGTTATTGGATAAAAAACCCATCTCTTCCTTTTTCTTCTCTACGAATCCTCTCTCTATTAGAACGATGAAAAAGCTATGACTCTCAATAGGGAAAAATAGGGTTTTGGCATACATAGAGAGTGGAGGAAAAATGTGTGTAAGACATACATAGAGAGAAAAATATAGACAAGAAAAAGTGAAAAGAAAGGCTGGCAACTTTCATTACTTTCACACATATATCGTCGAGACGATCCAGATATCACTCTCGCGTGGATTTCGGTAGACGCAGGACATCTGGACTGCTCAAGGGGTTGTTCATCTTCTCCAATTCAACAGAGGAATGTCACGCGGATTAAGGTAATCCATTTTTCCCTCTCTTCTTGAACCATACACAAAATTTAGGGTGATCCTTGAGTGGGTTTTTGGGAAAATTTTTTTAATTTCTGCTGCCTTTCTATCCCAAAAACCTAACAGTGGTATCAGAGCCATCCCTTGTATTTTTCGTATGACTTTATGTGTTTTTTGTTCATGGATTGATCTTGATTGTTGGATTTAAGAATATGCGATATTCTGGTTCAAATTTTTTGGTGAGTTTTGTGTCTTTTATTAACCTATAAAACCTGAAAAAAGTTTAAGGTTTTGATGGTTAAAGATTGCACAAAAATCTGCTGTTAGTTCTTTGATGCATTAGCCGAAAAATTCTTGAATGACTTGGCATGCTATAATCTGGTTGTAGCTTCATTATGGGTTTGATTTTATGGTGTTTTGCAGCTTCTTAGTAACCTTTAAAATTTGGAATAGTTGCAGGTTTCATCGGTTCATTATCTAATAAGAAATTGAAAGATTAATCATCACTTTGCTGGATACTTGCTATTCAAGTTGTCAAATGTGATAGTTAGGCTTTCCTTTTCTTTTTAAGATGAAACCAGACCCTAAATCTCTGTTGATGATCTGCAAGAGTTGCTGGTCTCTTAGTTTTTATGAAAAAAAAAAATTACAGCCAAAGTGCAGCAGTTTCTCGACTGTTGCAGCAAAACATTGCTGCTGGCGATCTTCCAATAGCTGCCACCGGCTGCCGCTGCTATGTGAGGCCATGGGAGGCTTCCTTGGTGGTGGTGGGAGGTTGCCATAGCTCTTGGTGGTTGCTGGGTAAGCAAATCAAGAGTTTTAAGGCGCAAGAATGCACAAAAGTGCAACAAGTTTCAGCAGCAACCTATGCAAAAAAAAAATTACAGTAGGTTACTGCAGTAGCTGAGAACCATTGCTGCCTGCGACCACCTGGGAGCTACTGTTGGGAGCCTTTGCCACTGGTGGTAAGTGAAGAACCCAGTGGTGGTGGCTAGAAAGGTGGTGCTTCGTGGTGGTTGCCGGTGTTGCTAGAAAACAAATGCAAGAGTAGTTTAGGAAACTAATGTTTTTGAAATTTTGAAGTTTTGAAGTTTTGGCAATTTTGGAATTTGATTCCAAATTTAATTGTTAAAATGTGTTATGGAATTTAATATTTCATGTTTTATTAGGTTGAGAATTAATTCAAAATTAATTTGATTAATTGGAATTATTTTCCCAGTTATTTTCCTAATTTAGTTAGAAATAATGATGACCTAATAAGAGTATTTTTCACCAAAAATTTCTAACATGTATTTAGTCCCCAAATTTGTTTGGGTGTTTGACAAATTAGATCCAAACAATCCATGAATGAATGATTACTATATTTACATGGTTTCTTTAAAGTTGTTTAAATTGCAAGAATGCATGGTGGATGGTCGTGGATATAAAACCCAATTTGATTGTGGATTTATGATTGAATGGTTGTATTTATTTTAAATAGGGTCTGCGTACCCTGCCTCTCTTAATTTCTGGTTGTAATTTCTCTTCTCATCTAAGTCTCCCGAATATAACTCGGGGTTTCTTCTATACTATTTGTAATATATATTATATAGAAGATAGATGACAGGAAATTGTATAAAAAGTATAGAAATTGTAACTTGAAGATGAAGAAAAGAAGCCATGCAACAAAGAGGGGAATTTCTTGTGGTTTTCGATTAAACCCTAGTCAACCACTAATTTCCCTAATGGCTGGGGAAATTAGTTTAGAAGTATTCACAACCATCCACGTTTTAATTTCATGCTTATATATGTTTTTGAAATGTTTATTTGCATGTCTATTGATGAGACCAACAAGCAAATTTTTCAAAACTTTAATTACAAAAGGTTTTGGAGAATGAGACAAATCCCTCAAATGCAATATTAAATCAATAATAAAAGTTGCCTTCCATCATTATAGTATAAAACTAGAGTAGTTATTAAGTGCTAGCTTGTTGGGATTCACCCAAGGCTACCTTACTTACTACATGTTTTTACTATGAGAAGTGTTCTCAAGAATGATGGGTACGATTTAACTAAAATTATGGTTTGTTGGGATTCACTCAAGACCATTAATTTTAGAGGCAATGGTTGGGTTAATACATAAAGATGTAAAATCAAGAGTTGATACCTGACTTCTCTAGAAATTACAATTAATTTGTAATTGGTAAAGTACCTACCTTTCAAAATTATTTTTGATTTGTTGGGATTCACCCAAGGTCGAAAAAATTGAGATGGGATTCTAGCCACTATGGGTTTTTAAGAAAATCCCGAGTCAATTTAAGAGGGTAATTGATTCGAAAAAAATAGTGGAAATAAAATCATAATTTTGAAGTTTTTATGATTTTATTAAACAAAATTTTTCTCTCTAACAAACTTTATTTCTGTTGTAGAATGAGTAACAATTTGAGCCTTCGTACCATTCTCACTGATTGCAAACTTAATGACACAAACTGTCTCGATTGGTATCGCAATGTCCTACTCGTTCTCACTCATGAAAAAATTGAATATGTGCTTGATGGGCCCATGCCCCAAGAACCTGAACCAAATGCTCCTGCTACTGCTCGAAATGCTTACAAGAAGCATAAGGATGACAATAGGGAAGCTTCATGTATCATGGTAGCCTCCATGACTCCTCAGCTTCAGCAGCAGCACATGAACATGGGGGCATATGATATTGTACATGTGAGAAACCAAAAATTTTCACATTTTCTCAGCATTATTTTATTTCTTTGCCTACATTTTATACTTTCCTTGGAAATATTACATTTTCTATGTATTTTTATAAGTAAGTACAGTTTTAAAATCATTTTCCTAGTATGAGTTAGTGTATGTTAATTTGAAGTGCGTTATAGACATGGGACCCGCTAGTGCGGTAAGTGTGATATAATTTTGGTGACTAAGTGACTTTTGTACTAAGTGTTATTATTTTACAAGGTGCTAGAGGATAATTAGACGTTTGTTATATGATGTAACCATTGGAAGCCAAAGGGTTAGGCAAAACACTAGAAAGGCCAAGTGTCATGATACCATTGGAGGATGGCTTTTGACTTACTATTCATCACCTTTACTAAAACCAATTTTTGATCAATTTTCTCTCAATTTTCTTTGTCTTGGCCGGCTGCCCTTGAGGAGAAAACCAAAGAGAGAGCTCTTCAATTTTAGCTTCCAAACTTGCTCAAATCTTGTGTTCTAGCCAACCAAACTTGAATCTACTGCATACAAGTGATCACTTAAAAAGCTAAAAGGTGTTGGTGGAGTTGTTTTGGAGGAGGAAAGACTAAGCTACCATTTTCCTAGAGGTTCTTAAGTAAATTGATAAGAACACCTTCCTTTGTTCCTAGTAGTTGTAAATTAGTGGCTTGTGGTTGCCACTTTGGAAGTTTTATGCAATATTTCTTGGTTAGAAGTGGTGATTGAGGAATTTTCAGTTTTATGGTGTAATTTTTGCTCACATATGATGATTAATGGTTGGCCATGATTTACTAGCTTTGATATGTTAAAAATCTAGTGTTTTGGTGTTAATTTCTTTTGCCTAAAGAAATTTCTGGTTTATATGCATAAATTCCAGATTAGGGTTTCCAATTTTGGTAGTAATCTGCCCTATTTTTACACGGTATATTCGACCTTGAGAGAGACCGAATCAGCTCTTGCCCAAAACATAAAAGTTGTTGATATTTGAGTTATCTAGATACTGGTAAAATTTTAACTCAATCGGAGCACAGTATCCTATGAAATGACCAAAATACCCTTGACTGCCCACAAGCCTTGTTTCACGGACAGTTTTCTGTCCTCTCTGTGATTTCAATTTTTGACCATAAAAATGCCTGATTTGGCTTTGAAGGCCTTCATAAGGAATGTAGATATATGTCTTGGCTTCGAAACGCCATAAGATTCATTTCAATCCGATAAGTATAGCTTCGGTTGTGGTTGTTATACCGAAAGGTGTTTTATCGCCTATGATTTGTATGTGAAATTGTATTTGATTTGGGATGAGATTTGGTATTTGATTGTAGGATGGAAAGTGAAGAAATTAAGGGGAAATGCTGTCCGTTTATTTTCTTGAAATTTGAATAAGTAAAAGTGAGATTTGAAATGTGATTTGTGGATGCGTTGGACTTACTTTTCTTAGACTTACTTAGGTCCACTTTAATGGTGTTGCTTGAACTAGATTCCATTTGAACTTGTACCTTTTCGCATGGTGAATGTGACAATCGTTTTAAGCATGATACTTAGTTACAAATGCCAAGTTTTGAACTTCAAATGTTTACTCATTTTCTTTCCGAAACAAAGAAGAATTGCCTAGGGTTTCTCGGCCGCAAAACCTAATTTTATCAAGCGAGGTTTTAGGTGTGCATTTAGGGTTTGTTTAGCTTCCTTTTCATATGATTTTACCCAAGACACTTGTTATACGTTATTTCTTTGCATATGTGTTAGTTTCGAGTCAAACAAAAAGTTTTGCGAAAATTTGAAAAAAATTGACTTTTCATATCCGGCCGTATATCCGGCCAACTCTTGGTCAGATTGCTGGCCGGATTGACAGGGGAGGAAGAAAAAAATTTGGAATGCTCACTGCCTTGAATCCAGCAGCAAATCCGGCTGGATATCCAGCCACTTTCTGGCCGGATTCTGACATAGCACTATTCATTTATTTTTCAATGGAATTTTCTAAAAACCTTTTTAGTATGGTTTTGTGTTTGATTTGGGAAAACTCTTAGTTACTCATGTCCTCTGATTTAAATATACTCTTTTCACTTTAAAACTCATATTTATATATTGCACTAGTACGTATTTGGATTCTCTTTGAATCACTTAGGTTTTTGATGGTTGAAACATAATGTGTTCTTTTGATTACTATTAGGGTTCCTTGGTGATTGAGGGTGTTATCCAGAAGGATACCTTGGACGTTATTTTGCTTAAATAGGTGAGTGTTCTTCGTACGTTATGTTTCCTATGTCTATGTGGATTATTGTGACTTGTGACTATTTTTGAATATTTGATTAAATGTTGAATGTTTTAATGATTGCCAAAATGAAATTTTGCTAGGCGAGTGTGTACTTTATAGTACTTGACCTAAACGAATATGAAATTTTCAATGAATGAATGATTAAATGCTACTTACGAATGAATGTAAGCCTTTTGGCTGAACTGGGCCCTTGCCCTTCGTTGCCGGTCGACTCGAGCCAGAAGCGGACTCGGTCGAGCGATTTGGTAACCCTGGGTTAATGTTTGGTATACTCGAATATGACCACGAAATCTAGTGGAGACTGGCCAGTGTCCAGTAGGGGGAAATGAAATGAATGAATGAATGACCGAAACAATGGAGGAGTTTCACTTACAAATGAAATTATTTTAATGTTGAAGGAATAAGGAATGATTGGTGGAATGAATGAATGAAGGGCTCCATGTGAGCATGTATCCTTTTAATGAATGTGTTATCCTTGCTTTATATTGTGAATGTTTTCTAAATGACTTGTTATTATTTGATTAATGTCTTGTTTAATTGCTTTAATTATACGTACGAGACCTCACTGGGGTTTTAGCTCATTCCGTTAGTTTTGTTTTCCTTACAGGGGATGCGAGCAAGGGCGAGAGACCTGTATAGAATAGCATAGTCTAGTCCTTTTGAATTTTATTACAATTTGTACTCGCTCTAGTGGTCGAATAGGGATTGGAAGTATTGGAACTTAAAACTTTTGTTATATTTGGGTTGTATATTAATTTGAGATAGAAATGAATGTAAGTATGAGTTTCAAGTTTGGGAATTGGTTTTTGTTTTACTTTTTCTCGAGCTTTTATCTTATTTTGTTTGAAGTGATGAACGAGTCCTGATGAGAGTTGGGCAGGCGGTCCGTCGAACCCTTTGGTTCGCCTTAGGGGGAAGTGGGGCCATCACAGTACAACACCTGGGAGAGTTGTTTGAACAACAATCAAGGACGGTGAGATATGATACCTCCAAAGAATTGTTCATATGCAAGATGGCAGAGGGAGCACCTGTTGCTCCATACGTCTTAAAAATAATTGGGCTAATTGAAAAATTGGCCGAATTAGGCTTTAAGATGGACCAGGAGCTGAATGTTGATTTAGTGCTCCAATTTCTGCCAGATTCTTTCTCACAGTTTGTTATGAACTATCAGATGAATAATCTGCAGCACACTTTGCCTCAATTGTTGAATGCGCTAAAAACTGTTGAGAAAGAAACAAAGAAAGGGAAGGGTCCCACTAATGTGCTTGTTGTTTCCACCTCTAAGAAGAGGAAGAAGCAAGGAAAAGGGTTTAAGAAGCCCACAAACAAGCCTGTCAAGAAGCCCAAGAAGGCCAAGGCAGACCAGTCTAAAGCAACCTGCTTCCATTGTGGACAAACTGGACATTGGAAGAGGAATTGCAAGGCATATCTGGAGAGCCTAAAGCAGAAGAAGCTTGTTGAAGCTTCATCACCTGGTACATATATGATTGAGATTAATGTATCTACTTCCGAATCATACTCTTGGGTATTAGATACCGGATGTGGTTCTTATATTTGCACATCTTTGCAGGGTCTAAAGGACAGTAGACAACTGGGGAAAGATGAAGTCACTCTACGTGTTGGCAATGGAGCAAAAGTTGCTGCTCTAGCTGTAGGGACTTATTACATTGCTTTACCCAGTGGCCTGATTTTAGAATTATCAAATTGTTATTATGTTCCAGCACTCACTACAAACATCATTTCTATTTCCTGTTTGGATTTGAATGGGTTTAGGATAACCCAGGAGAATAAATGTTGTTCTTTCTTTAAAAATGATGTGTTTTATAGTTCTGGAAATTGGAATAATGGTTTATATATTCTAAATCTAGATAACCAAATTCTTAATGTGAATAAAAAGAGAATGAGATTAGATAAACAAAACAAAACCTACATCTGGCACTGTAAACTTGGTCATGAAAATGAGAAACACATTTCCAAGTTACACAAAGGTTGATACTTGGACTCATTTGATTATGAATCATATGATATATGTCAAGCTTGTTTACTTGAAAAAATGATAAAAATGCCCTTTACTGGAAAGGGAGAACGGGCTAGTGATTTACCTGGGCTAGTACATACTGATGTATGTGGTCCAATGTCAATTACAACTAGAGGTGGATTTTCATACTTCATTACCTTCACAGATGATCATTCTAGATATGGTTATGTGTATTTAATGAAATACAAATTTGAATCTTTTGAAAAGTTTAAAGAATTCAGAAATGAAGTAGAGAAACAAATAGGTAAAAGTATTATGACATTACGATCTGATCGCGGTGGAGAATACTTAAGTGATGAGTTTCGAGTTTATTTGAAGGATAATGGAATAGTTCCACAATGGACTCCTCCAGGTACACCACAGCTAAATTGTGAGGACTCGCAAAATTTACTTATTTATTTCCTATTTCTAGCTTATTTAATTATTTACTTGGCCATTTACTCTGAATATTATTTTCTAAGTTCTTTAGACCTAATTACATGGGTCTATAACTTAATTATATTTTTAAAGTGACTCGTTTCAAAATTTAATTTTTGAAGGCTCGTTAAGTGAGAATAGTGAATACGCGATTGGAGTAAATAATTGAAACGAGGATACAATAAACTTGAAAAATTGGAGACTTGTACATTAATCTCAAAATAGGCATTTTTTGGTTTAAGTGCTCAATTATTAGTTAGTAATACTATCGTTATAAGAATTTCTTAGAAATTTCGCTTCATCGTGCACAAATTGAAAGTACGCGTTTTTACGCGCGCGATTAATTGAAGGACCTTAGATTTTTATTTTGGGACTACTAAGAGTGAATAATGATGATATGAATGTAAGTGCATTAGAGGTTTAGTGCACTAGTGCAACAAACTTAAGAGGAATCGAGTATAAAACGCGCGCGTACACGCACTATTCCTAGTTGACTTTTGAAGCAAATTTTGGTCACAAATTTTAAAGCTTCTCATGGAAGCTTACCATCAACATTAGCTCTTCTTTTCCTGGTCCAAACAGCCGACCAAGAGGAAGAGAAAAACAGCTTCAATTTCTTCTCCATTTCTTCACTAAATCCTCACCAAATCACCTCCAACTTCAACCACACTTTGCTAAGCATTTGGGGATTATCTTAAGCTACCAAAGAGCTTGCTTTTCCATGGTTTTTGTGAGCTCTAAGAGGACTGAAATTTCTGTTTAAATCATCAACAAAAGTAAGTAACGATCAACCTTGATAATCTTGATTTATGGAAGTTCTATTGCACATCTAAGCTTATGCATGCATGTGGGTAGCTTGTTTATGTTGGAAAAATTGTTGTGTGAGCTCTTTGAACTCCCACTTGGATTGGATGGACTGATTTGATGAATGATGATGCTATTAATGTTGGTTTAGTGCTTAAATTAGTGGAATAATGTTGGGTTGTTGGTAGAAATTCAAGGAAGGTGCAGTGAACAAAAGTGACCATTTTACCCCTATCATGTTCGTGCAGTTTGGTACGAAATTTTGAGGTTCTAATGACTTTTTTGTTATGTATATATGTTATATGAATGGTGTAGAAAGTTTCATTGAAAAATAACATGATTTGGTTGGTCAATTGTAGTGATTTCAAAGGTTTAGCAAAACTGGAAAATTTTCCCGGATTGCCCAGGCAATCCTTTTCTTTCGGCCATAACATTTTACTCCGATGTTGAAATCGAGTGCCATTTGCGGCACTAGAAACTAGACATTCCCAGATTTCCAATGGTATAAAATTCACATCCTGATTCCACATGAGTAATCTGTACCAACCATTTGAACTTGGCTGCCCTGTTTCATTAGTTCCCTGGAAGGCAGAACATGAACTACAACTTGAGGCTCCAATGTGGACTAGTTGTGGACAGATTTTGGAAATGGTTTCTTCTGAGAAATTGTAGCTTTATGAATTTTGTTTCCAACGCCACCAATCACATCTAATTCCTAGTTGAATTGAGTGATTTGTGGCCATATTTCGAAACTGACTTCTTGAAGGAAACACTCCTTTTGGGCAGAATTATTATTAAACTTGATTGAGACTTGTTAATTCGAGATTCTTGGTGTTAATCCCCTACCAAACCTATCTTGGAATGTTTATTAGACCTTGTCTACACCAATGAACCATGTTGAGGGAATTTCCTTGGCCAAATGCTTGAAAACGGAGAAACGGAAGTCCAAGGCAGATTTGCCTTGGAACTTTAGCGGTTTTATTAACCAACTTCCCATGTGTATTTTTCTATGAAATTTTACAGCAGAATAGCTCTTATATGGTAGCGTAATACTGCTAATTTTGGTGCCATTCTGAGTCCGTTTAGATACTCAAACAAAGTCCCAAAGTTTGTAACGTAAATCTGGAAATTGCCCAACCGTCTCAATTTTTCAGCAATTTTGAGCTACTATAACTTGGTGCTCAAAACTTCGATTCTTGTTCCGCTTATTTTGTTTTAAACTTTGAATGCAACTCTAATTGTGTTTCAAATTTGAAAGACTAGTTCAAATTCTGTGAATTTCACATAATTTCCAAAGTTGGCGAAAAACCAACCCCGAAACTGTCTAGCAAGCTTTAAACAGCGACTTTGAGCCAATTTTTGAATACCTTCCGTTTGGAATCATGGGAAAGTGTATTCTAGGAACTTTTAGTACTTTGGAAAAAGTTTCCAACGGTACCAAGTTTTCCAATTTTAGACTTGTAAAGAGTGAGATACGATTTTTCAAAAATCTCGTATCAAAACTGAAATTTTCAGAACTTAAGGAGTTTTTTGAATTCTCCTTTTTCCCTCGATATCACTTGAACGTTATATACTTGATTTCAAAGATGAAAACTCGATTTCTTTTGTACTTTAAAACCCCACTTTTGAGCCTTAATTCGCGAGTAACTTAGGCTCATTTTAGTGAAATTTTCTAGGATTGTACAAGCATGCAATCTTCCTTGATAATTGGGGTTTATAAGTGATTGCTCAGGCTCGCACGAGGACCTTCGAGAGGATCCTACGGTAGACGCTTGAATTTCAAGTAACATTTCTCCTTGGTTGACTTGGTGAATGTCAAGTGCATGATTACTTGAACTCCTATGAATTTGATACATGCTTACTTGGTATCCATGACTTTAGATTTTGAAAATGGAGACGAGTGTGTACTTTATCGCACTCGTTCTCATTTGAAACCAATGACTCATGATTAACTTGTTTGACATGAAATAAATGATCTGCTAGACATGACATGAATGCTTGAATATATCACATGCTTGCTTGACCTGAAATAGTATGATATGGCTGCATACGTCGCTGGAGTGAATCTCCTCAACACTCAAATGTACATGGGGGACGCCCAAATTCATAGGCCGACCTTGGAACTCGAGCCGGTATGGACTTGGTCGGGAACCTCGGTGAGCCATGAGAATTACATGATAAGCTTGATCTATTGGAGAGATCTTGTTTGGCATACTTGTGGAGTATCGCCTTATAAATGACGTTCGGGCCCGATGGGGGGTTGTAAGGTGGACGGACATGAAAAGTAAGTGGAGATCTACGGATTGGGAATACCAACCCGGTTGATGGAGAGTCATCACGGGAAGGTATACGAATGCCCTGGCAAAGCATGTGGAACTTAGCTCCTGAGAGCTACTATATCCTTGAATTGTTTCTGTTTATATTTCATTGAAATTGTTAATTACTCGCATTTTATCATTTGACCTGTTATTTGGGCTTGCTACTTGGACTATGTGCTTGCATATATGTTCTTGGCCTCACGAGCGTTTTGCTCACCCTGTAGATTTGTTTTCCTTAACAAGATTGGGCATGGATTGAGATTCGAAGGAGCTCCCTTGAATTGTTTCTGTTTATATTTCATTGAAATTGTTAATTACTCGCATTTTATCATTTGACCTGTTATTTGGGCTTGCTACTTGGATTATGTGCTTGCATATGTGTTCTTGGCCTCACGAGCGTTTTGCTCACCCTGTAGATTTGTTTTCCTTAACAAGATTGGGCATGGATTGAGATTCGAAGGAGCTCCCTTTTGATGTACTTTTGTAATAGGGTTTGCAATGTACTTGACTAAATTTTGGTTGTTGCATATTTTGGGTTTAAATGTATCTTTTGGAGATCCTGATGTAAGGATTGGATAACTCATGTATCATGAACTTGGGATGTAGTATTGGATATCATCCAAAGAAGTCTTCCGCACTTCTTTACTTTGTCTTATCGTTTTAGAACTATTGTCTTAAGCTTGAATGGATATTGTCTTGAGTCCTGGCGAGAGCTGGGCAGGCGTCCCGCGGATACCCTCTGGTTCGCCTTAGGGAGAAGTGGGGGCGTCACATAAATGGCGTGTCTGAAAGGAGAAACCGAACCCTATTAGATATGGTACGGTCCATGATGAGCCACTCGAGTGTTCCAAAATCATTTTGGGGATACGCATTGGATACTGCCTCCTATACTCTTAACAGAGTACCCACAAAGGTTGTTGATTCAACTCCATATGAAAGTATGGAAAGGGAAGAAACCAAATCTATCCTACATGAAGGTTTAGGGCTGCTCAGCTTATGTTAAGAGGGCAGAATCGGATAAGCTTGATGCTAGATCCGACAAGTGTTTGTTTGTAGGGTATCCAAGAGAGTCTATAGGATACTATTTCTACAACCCAATTGAGCAAAAAGTGTTTGTTTCAAAACATGCTATTTTTCTAGAAAAAGAGTTTATTCTAGAAAGAGACAGTGGGAGTAGAATAGATCTTGAAGAAATTCAAGATCATCAAACAAACATTGAGCAACCTATTGAAGAACAACTTCAGCCACATAATGATGGTACGCATACAGAAGTTGTGGATATACAAGGGCCCCGTAGGTCAGTAAGGGTACGCTCAGTTCCCAAGAGATATGAATATCTTATGAGCCAAAGCAATGATATACTAGTCATTCAAGATGATGAACCTACTACCTACCAAGAAGTGTTGGATAGTCCAGACTCCTCCAAATAGTTGGAAGCCATGAATTCCGAAATGAATTCCATGTATGACAACAAGTTATGGACCTTGGTTGATCCACCTAAAGGGATAAAACCTGTAGGGTGTAAATGGGTCTTCAAAAAGAAGACAGACATGGAAGGAAATGTGATTACCTATAAAGCTAGATTGGTAGCCAAAGGCTACAATTAGAAAGAGGGAATCGATTATAATGAAACTTTCTCACCAGTAGCAATACTAAAGTCCATTCGGATATTGCTTGCAATAGCTATGACAGCCCCACCTTACCCTAAGACGAACCAAAGGGTTCGGCGGACCGCCTGCCCAACTCTCGCAGGGACTCAGTCATACTTCAACCAAATCCGAAATAAAATCACAAGATCAAACGAAATAACAATCCAAAATTTAAAGTGAAACTTATATACATTTCTATCTCAAAAGGGAGTACAAATATCGAATATACAAAGGTTCTCAAATTCGTCATATCTCCAGCCCGTGCCAAGCACTAGGGCGAGAACCATTACAAAATTCAGAGATCTAGACGAAGCTAGTCTACACAAGGCTCCCGTTCTGGCTCGCCTTCCCCTGTTAGGGAAAACAAAACTAAAGGAATGAGCTAAAAGCTCAGTGAGGTTCCGAACACATAATCAAACAATAAGTTCAATGCATTAACCATAAATAACAAATAATTCAAGAACATGTACAATATAAAGGGATAATAACACATTCATTAAAAGGATACGTGCTCACAGGGAGCCATTCATTCATTCATTCGTTCATTCTCTTTTCATTCCCTTATTCCTCCAATCATCAGAAAATGCATTTTGATAAATAAAACCCCTCATTTGCATTGACAATCGAACATTCATTTCATTTACCCCCTCCTGGACGTTGGCCAGGCTCCACCAGACTACAAGGTAATACTCGAGTATACCAATCAGTCACCCAGGGTTACCAAATCGCCCGACCAAGTCCACTTCTGGCTCGAGTCGATCGGTAACGAAGGGTAGGGCCCAGTTCAGCCCTCAAGCTTACATTCATGCACATATAATCATTCAATCATTGTAAATTTCACATTCATTTAGGTCGAGTGCGATAAAGTACACACTCGCCTAGAAAACTCTTTTTAAGCAATCATTGAAAACATCTAACATGTTACCATTCATTCATAACAAGTCATATAATCAAGAACAAGCCACATAGTCAATGAAATTATAACAAACAAGGAACACTCACCTATTTACGCAAAATAACGTCCAAAGTGTTCTTTCGGGTATTACCCTTAATCACCAAGGAACTCTAATATAATCAAAAGAATACATTGTACTTTAACTATCAAAGATTTAAGTGATTCAAAGAAAATTCGAATACATACTAGTACAAAATATAAATATGGTTTTGGTAGTGAAAAGAGTACATTTAAACCAAAGGACATAAGTAAAATATTTGTAACACTTAGGCTCACTCGTAAAATTTTAAAATCTCCATTTGAGTCGAAGTGACAAAGAAAACGTATTTCTATTAGTCGAAAATTTCATTTTTCTAAGGGTACAAGTTTCGGCCGAATTCTAACTTATATACCTCGATAAAAGAAGATGTAAATACCCTAAATGGTTCACGTGGTATTTGCACACAAGCCTTACTCAAGTCGCAAGTATATCGACCTAGTTCTCGAGTGTAAATTTGGGCAGCACGTCTTTTGCATGTACCTATTTTCCAGCCATTTATGGCTTCATTCTTTTCCTCAATCAATCCCAAAGTCACGCACAAAATCATCTCATTTCAATTGCCATTCCATAGGCTCCAAGCCATACAAGTACAAAATCAAGCTAGGAACATGTGCGGAAATGAAGGTTGAGTCAAGAAACAAAAGACAGATTTGACGTTATTTTGTGTAACGGACACAACCGAGGCTACGCTTATCCGATTGAGGTGAAATTTTCTCTGTTCGAAGCTAAGACCAAGACCTACAACTTTGATGAAGACCACTTAGTCAAGTTTGCAATGTATCCAAGTCAAATCCACAGATTACAGTACCAGATTCCTACCAACAAGCCAGTTAACTGTACTACGTTTCAATGGCCATAACTCAGGCTACCGAAGTCCGATTGAGGTGTTCTTAGGGGCGTTAGAAAGATCAGACATAGTACTACAACTTTCATGTTTTGACTAAATACTAGTTCAGTACATATCATGGTGGAAAAGACACGACTAGATTGGTGAAATATTCAAAATTGATCACTGGATTCACCCAGGGCAGTCAGGGTATTCCGGTCTTTTCACAGGCTACGTTGCTCCGATTGAGCTGAAATTTTGCAGGAAACTATAAAAAATCATTCTATACAACTTTCATGCTTTAGCCTAAGCCTAATTCGTCCTCTAATATGGTGAATAAGAACCGAACAAAACAGGGTATACCTTAATTTCAATTCTGGAAATTTGCTACAATCATGATATAAGTCACATTTCTAGCTTAAAACCATCACTACCACCTCATATACAAGCTTACATATATCATATATCATTCACACAATAAGTATGATAAGTGACTCCTTCAAATCCTAACTCAAATTCATCACCCCCAACCATCCAAAATCACTTGATTTAAGCATTACAAGCACCCTTGAACCACAAATAAGCTAACAACAAATCTAGTATTAAAAATAAAGAGAGATTTCTTGGCAAGATACCTTAAAACCACAAGAAGATAGTGGTTTAGTCTTTCCTCCTCCAAAACAACTCCACCAAAACCCTCAAGCTTCCTAGTTGAGCACTTGTATGGAGCAGATTCAAGTTTGGTTGGCTAGATCACAAGATTTGAGCAAGTTTGGAAGCTAAAATTGAAGAGCTCTTCCTTTTGTTTTCTCCTCAAGAGCAGCCGGCCAAGACAAGGAAATATGAGAGAAAATTGGTCAAAAATTGGTTTTAGTAAAGGTAATGACTAGTAAGTCAAAAGCCATCCTCCAACCGATTTGCGACACGTGGCACCTTGGATGTTTTTAAACTTATCTTCTCACTCCCAATGATTCATGTATCTAGCTAACCTCTAATCATTTCCTAGCACCTTGTAAAATAATAACACGTAGCACAAAAATCATTTATTCACCAAAATTGTATCGCACTAGCGGGTCCCACGTCTATAAAGCACTTCAAATTAACGTACACTAACTCATATGATTTTAAAACTATACTTCCTTATAAAAATGCATAAAAAATTTAATATTTCCAAGGAAAGTGTAAAATGTAGGCAAAGAAATAAAATAATACTGAGAAAATATGAAAATTTTTGGGTTCTCACACTCTCTCCCCCTTCAGAAATTTCGTCCTCTAAATTTTTACCTTCAAATGGCTCAGGAGCTTGTTGGTTGCCTAAAGCTTATACCCTTGCCGGTACTTTTGTTCGGTTCCCTCTTTCATTCGCTTGTTTTGATTTAGTGCCCTCCAGTTGCTGAGTACTACTTTCACGTGACTGTTTCCTCGGACAGTTGCTAACCTGGTGGTCACCACTTTCGCAGATCAAACACTTCTGCCCTTTCCGCCAACAATTATTCTGGGTGTGACTGGCTTTTCCACAGTAACCACAAGTCAAGTGAGAAGCCATCTTTTGGCTTTCTTGAGAAATCTCCTCATGTCCGATTTGGCTTTCTTTTGTAGACCTTTCATCTATCGACCCTAATGTCTATGGTGGGCACGGTAACCGGTTCACTTTCTGTACTTTAGAAGGTGATGTGAAACGGATCTAGACGAACACCAAGTTGGGATGAATGACGGAACTTTGACCCTTCTAGAATCACGAGCCACGAACTAAAGAGATTCCTTAACCCACGACTAGCAAATTTAGTGAACCAAAGGTATGGATAGAAGAACGCCACAATCAAGGAGACTACTTGATTGATAAGTTCGATGAACAACTTGAGTTTAATTCTCAAGTATTCAAAGGAAATTCTCTTGAGGCAAGAGAGAGTGAAATAACTCACATATATTTTATAAAATCTGAATTGTCCTTTAATGAATGAAAACCTAGGCTATATATAGCCTTACAGGACTCAAACCCTAGAATGTCCAATGGACGACCTTGCCCTTCATTAAGGGCGAAAATGTCTAACAACTAATTGACTAAAATTAAGACTCCAAATTCGGCCAAAGTGAAGTGAAAATTGACCGAAATTATTAATGCTAACAAACAACTAATAATGGAAACTAAAACCCTAATTAGCAAGCTAGTACTCCGCGAACTAGTCTTTACTTGAATCTTCCAATTCCCCATGTGCTTGAATGGAATGGGCCTTGGACTCTATATTCTCATCATTCCCCTCCTCTTAAAGGCGATTTGTCCCCAAATCATGACTCTTCTTACAAAACAAAGGTGATGAGAGCATGTGTATAGTCACCAAGCAGCCTGCATGTCGCCTTCTCAAGCGAAGAAAGATCAAGACACCCTTGTGGGACACCAGGAAAACTTGTGGTGGTGGTAGATACATGTTGCGGACAGCAAGAGTTCCATGATAATGGCCACACAAGTGACGTCTCAAGCCTATGGGTGGACCGTGAACGGACGCCCGGCGAACCAAGGTTTGGTTGGGCTGCGCGTTGTACGCATCAAGACGTGCAAAAGTGGCATCAAAAGCCATTGTAACCCGACTAGTGCTGGTTGGAACAAGTAGAACTGGTACAGCACAAGGGCTTAGATTCTCTTGAATCCCACCCTTACCAAGCAACTCCTCCACTTGTCGTTGTTGCTCCTTGGTTTCCTCAGGATTGGTCCTATATGGTGCCTTGTTTGGAAGGGAAGATCCAGGAATGAAATCAATTTGATGTTCAATTCCCCTTAATGGAGGCAATCCATTAGGTATATCCTCAGGAAAGACGTCTTGATACTCCTGTAAGAGGTTAGTAATAACACTAGGCAAATAAGCATCAAGAGCATTAGTGAGTAAGGATTCCTTGCCAAATAAAATAAATAAAACCTGATTAGAATGCAAGGCCTTTCTCACATCTTTCACCTTGGCAAGCATGCTGGGTTTTCTCTCCTCTCCACTGTTGTTTAACCACTGAAGCTTGTAGGGACGGGGGTGCTCACTAGTTGGCAAGTTTAGTTTCTCCACCATCAATGCACTAGCAACATTAGTGCAACTTCCGGGGTCAATCACCAAGCTGCATACCTTGTTGGTCACATGGCACCTAGTGTAAAAGATGTTGTCACGTTGAAGTTCATCCTTACTAGCTTGCGTAGCTAGTGCCCTTCTTGCTACCAATCCAACTTTGTCTTGAGTTGGAACTTCCTCTATCTCATCTTCCTCTTCAACCAAGGAAGGCATGTCTTTGTACTCCTCCTCTTCATCATCAGTGACAATGTCTCCATTTGGTAGCACAAGCATGGTTCTTGGATTTGGACATTGGCTTGCAATGTGCCCAATTCCTTGACACCTCCAACATTTGGTGTCACGATTCCTAGGTTTTGAAGTTTCAATTGTTGGTTTTGAAACAACCTTGGAGTCGGCTTTAGTAAAAGGTGGCTGTGAGCTTGACCCTTGATCTTGCTTCGGCTTTGGAGTGGTCCAAGTATTCGAACCTCTCTCTTCCCTTCTAGGCTGGAATGGTCGAGTAAATGGTTGAGGATGAGAGTTATAATTTCTGGTTGTACCCCTCCTCTTGAGCCTTTGCTCAATCTTGATAGCCTTCTCCACCATATCTTCAATCTCCACATAGTATTGAAGCTCCAGTTGATCGGCTATTTCAACCCTCAGACCATTGAGAAATCTTGCCATTGTAGCCTCTCTATCTTCTTGAATATCAGCTCTTAACATGGAGATTTCCATGTCCTTGTAGTAGTCCTCAACTGAGCGTTGACCTTGTGTCAAGGTTTGAAGTTTTTGGTACAAGTCTCTATGGTAGTGACTTGGTACAAATCGCTTCTTCATCAGTCTCTTGAGCTCAGTCCAAGTGGTTATAGGTGGTTCTCCACACCTTCTCCTGCTTGTAACCACTTGTTCCCACCAAACTATGGCATAGTCGGTGAATTCTACTACGGCAAGTCTCAATTTTTGTGCATCGGTGTAGTCATTACAATCGAATACTAGCTCCACTCGACTTTCCCATTCAAGGTATGTATCCGGATCAGATTTGCCTTGGAAAGGCGGAATCTTCATCTTAATCCCCTTGATGGCATCACTGATTGCTCTTGTGTTTCGCTTTGGTCTTCTTTGCTCGTATGCCTCATGTTCCGAATCGGCATTGGAGTCACTAGATTCCCCCAGGGTGAATTTTCCCCTAGATTTCCTAGAAGAAGCCCTAGACGAACTTAGTTGATCAATTTGCTCATGGATTGTTTCCAACCTTTGGTCAAATCTCCTCTGCATTTCCTTCCACATATTATCCATTTTAAGTGATAACTGAGCAATGGTAATTTCATGTTCCTGAGACATGGTGAAACCTGCAAAACTTGACAAATTGTTAGTAGAAAATGCCTCACTTGCTCCCTTAAGTGTTTCACTCCTCTCGTGTTTTCACTCAAGTGTGTATGGCACTCTAATGCTCTCACCAATTCACTTCTCAAACCACTTGTTTGTTTCCTTTGAAGAAATCAGAAATTTTCTCAAGGAAGTTCAATCAAACTTTAATCAAAATAGCTCCCAATTGTATCAAAGGAACAAGGAAACAAAAAGTAGAAATGGAAAGCTCAAGTAATGAATAAGGAATGGAAGAGGAAAGAATTGATGTACAAAGAAAAAGAAAGTCCAAGTACGATGATGGAGTTCCCAAGTGCTTTACTTAATTGCCCAATTGATTTTTGGAAACAAGTTAGGTGTTGGACTTATTTGGAAATTTCCTTAAAGTCGGCTAACCAAACAGAATTATTACCAAAATTTTTCCAGATTCCCTCTCCAAAAACCTTCCTAAAGTCGGCTATAACAAATCAGAATTGTTCCCAAAAAAAATTCCAGATTTCCTTCTCTTTTGAAACCTCCCAAAGTCGGCTGCAAAACAGAATTTGGTAGCTAAAAATATTTCCAGATTTCTGCTCCTTTTAAACCTTCCAAAGTCGGCTGCAAAACAGAATTGGGTAGCTAAAAAAATTTCCAGATTTCTTGTCTTCTTGAATTCCCCTCAAAGTCGGCTGGAATTTCCTAAATTTTTTTCCCAGATTTGGTAGCTTCCTAACCCCAAAATTTTCCAGAATTACCTCTTCTTAAATCCCCTCAAAATTTTCGTCCCTTACTCTCCCTCAAGAACAACAACTCGGCCCTCCCCTCTTTGCTCCACACAAGGACAGTTTTGACGCTTGGTGCTAAACAATGGCTTCACAAGATGACTCAAGCAACGTCACCCAAGAATACCCCAAGCGGCCTGCTCAAGAAACTCCCAAGAGGTTTACTCCTAAGCCAAGAAAGCCCCGTATGGATGCAAGGACGTACAAGAAACTGTTTATACGTTGGGAGGTGCAAATATTCAAGAACCAAGATGGTCAAGTTCCTCAAAAATCTCAACGGGTGATACAAGTGATCAAGACCCAAGGTGTGCAAGATTTTCAAGAGGAGGTTGGTCAAAACTTTTGAGTATGCTTTTCTTGATGTAATTTTCTGGTTTGTTGGAACAATTGCAACAAGACAGAATTGGCAAATAAAAGTGCGGCTTCCTCCTTTGTGGTTTGTCACCCGAATGCCCTTTGTTTTTTTTGTTTTTTTTTTGACTCTAAGAACACACAATTACTCGGCTGTTCTTGGGTAAAATTCCAGAATTTAATGTCAAACCAATGTTCTCCTTCAATCCTCCAACAACTATCAAGACATGTATCAAAGTTTCAAGACTTCAAGATTAGTTTCAAGGAACTCAAGAAACCCTAGATTATTGTAGTTCCTCTTCAAGATTCCAACCCCAAACAAGTTTAACCACAAAAATCAGTTTAGGAAATTAATGAAAACAACTTGGTGGAATAAACTAAAGTTTGGACAGATTTGGCAAGAAACTTGCACCCAAGGAAACCCTAGTTGCAAGTGAAAACCCTAGCCGTCGCAGAAATTTTTTTTTTTGTTTGATATTTAAACAGAATATGCAACGAACAAAACACGGCTACACTTGAAGGCAGGCTTCAAGACAGAATCACACAACAAGTAATGCACGAAGTGGACACGAAGCAAAAGAAATCAAAGAGTGACTCAACAAGACAACAAAGGCGGACAGAATTTTTTTTTTTTGTAATAACAATCGGACTTGACACAAAGGAAGACACGACCAGAATTGCAAAATAAAATTGACTAGAAAGCTTACGAACAAACTCAACGGGATATACTTGATGTCGTCGACTAGCTCTGGATACCAACTGATGTGAGACGGATCTAGACGAACACCAAGTTGGGATGATTGGCGGAACTTTGACCCTTCTAGAATCACGAGCCACGAACTAAGGAGATTCCTTAACCCACGACTAGCAAATTTAGTGAACCAAAAGTATGGATAGAAGAACGCCACAATCAAGGAGACTACTTGATTGATAAGTTCGATGAACAACTTGAGATTAATTCTCAAGTATTCAAAGGAAATTCTCTTGAGGCAAGAGAGAGTGAAATAACTCACATATATTTTATAAAATCTGAATTGTCCTTTAATGAATGAAAACCTAGGCTATATATAGCCTTACAGGACTCAAACCCTAGAATGTCCAATGGACGACCTTGCCCTTCATTAAGGGTGAAAATATCTAACTACTAATGGACTAAAATTAAGACTCTAAATTCGGCCAAAGTGAAGTGAAAATTGACCGAAATTATTAATGCTAACAAACAACTAATAATGGAAACTAAAACCCTAATTAGCAAGCTAGTACTCCGCGAACTAGTCTTTACTTGAATCTTCCAATTCCCCATGTGCTTGAATGGAATGGGCCTTGGACTCTATATTCTCATCAGAAGGTGCTATCATTTCACTAGGTTCCTCAATCACATTACCAGCTGCATCTCTTTTCCGAGTTTGGGAGGCTTTTACCTGTGCCTTTGCATTCTCAATTCGTTGGACTTTCTCAAGAGCCTCCGTAAACGTATTAACCTGAACCGCCGCTAGAGCTACTTGAATTTCCAAATTCAATCCCTGTATAAACCGTCTCACCCTTCTCTGTTCCGTGGCCACTAATTCGGAAGCAAACTTGGATAGTTTGATAAATTTCGTTTCATATTTAGCCACACTTAAGGTTCCCTGGCGTAGCCCAATAAATTCATCCTCCCTCCTTTTTTGGACTAAAGGTGGGAGATACTTTTCGTTAAATTCCCTTAGGAAGTTAGCCCATGTCCATACGGTTTGTTCTTTTTCCCATTTTGCCTTAATCACATTCCACCACGCTCGGGCCGGTCCTTCAAATTGAAACACTGCAAAGTTCACTTGTCTTTGTTCGGTATAGTTCAAAACTGCAAAGATGTTGATCATGGCTTCCAGCCACTGTTCAGCTATGTCCGGATCAGGCCCCCCAAGGAATTTCGGAGGAGCAAACTTCTGAAACCTCTCGAGAGCCCTATCTTCTCCTATTTCAGGGTTCGGAGGTTGATTCATAGGAATTTGACCTTGTTGGTCCGCCAACCTTGATAAAATGTTTGTCATTTGTTGAATTGCCGTCGCCATTTGGTCCCCGGCTTCAACCCTCGGTCCGTGCTCTTGTTCAGCTGTTGTTTCCCATTCTTCTTGTGGTTCTTGGGCTCGCTTGGTCCCACGGCCACGACCACGTCCGCGACTACGTCTTCCCTCCATATTATTTTTCCCCTCTCTTTCCGTTTCTTTTCCCTAAAGGTAATTTAGTGAATAAACGCAGTAAGTTAATTAAAGTAACTAATTTCTAACACACCACTACACCAATAGACATATACACACATAACACACCATATATCAAGGAGACAGATGATCAGATACACAAATACATATCAACTTAGACAGATAATCATATACACAAATAAACAAACTAATGTCATATAGTAACAATATAAGGGCGAATCAAAAGAAACGGTGATATCGTCCCAGTCTCGGTTAAAGTAACCCCGTCCGGTTTCTCACGTCACTTTCTATCCAAACTAAACGTCCGTTGACCTCTTGTACTCATTCTAGCCAAACAAAGCCTGTTCATGTTTCCAAAATGCAAATCTCACATACTTAGCATCACCTCAACTCTAGAGTACTCGGGCACGAGAATCCGAAATAAGACAATTCACAACTCGAGTTGGCCAGTCCCAAGAGTAAACTATCTACAATCGAGATTCCTACCTGACGTCCCTATCTACTATGCTCAAATACCATGATAATGATTTAAGACCTATAACAATTCATGATTCATAGCTTAAGCTCAAAAGAGCACTTAGCCCTTCACACTTATTCACCACTTGGTCTAAACTCACTCCGCGCAGAGACCACGTGAAGCAGGCTCTGATACTAACTATGACAGTCCCACCTTACCCTAAGGCGAACCAAAGGGTTCGGCGGACCGCCTGCCCAACTCTCACCGGGACTCAGTCATACTTCAATTAAATCCGAAATAAAACTACAAGATTAAACGAAATAACAATCCAAAACTTAAAGTGAAACTTATATATATTTCTATCTCAAAAGGGAGTATAAATATCAAATATACAAAGGTTCTCAAATTCGTCATACCTCCAACCTGTGCCAAGCACTAGGGCGAGAACCATTACAAAATTCAGAGATCTAGACAAAGCTAATCTACACAAGGCTCCCGTTCTGGCTGGTCTTCCCCTGTTAGGGAAAACAAAACTAAAAGAACGAACTAAAATCTCAGTGAGGTTCCGAACACATAATCAAACAATAAGTTCAATGCATTAACCATAAATAACCAATAATTCAAGATCATGTACAATATAAAGCGATAATAACACATTCATTAAAAGGATACGTGCTCGCAGGGAGCCATTCATTCGTTCATTCTCTTATTCCTCCAATCATCTGAAAATGCATTTTGATAAATAAAATCCCTTATTTGCATTGACAATTGTTCATTCATTTCATTCACCCCCTCTTGGACGTTGCCCAGGTTCCACCAGACTACAAGGTAATACTCGAATATACCAATCATTCACCCAGGGTTACCAAATCGCCCGACCGAGTCCGCTTCTGACTTGAGTCGATCGGTAATGAAGGGCAGGGCCCAGTTCAGCCGTCAGGCTTACATTCATGCACATATAATCATTCAATCATTGTAAATTTCACATTCATTTAGGTCGAGTGCGATAAAGTACACACTCGCCTATAAAACTCTTTTTAAGCAATCATTGAAAACATCTATCATGTCACCATTCATTCATCACAAGTCATATAATCAAGAACAAGCCACATAGTCAATGAAATTATAACAAACAAGGAACACTCACCTATTTATGCAAAATAACGTCCAAAGTGTTCTTTCGGGTATTACCCTTAATCACCAAGGAACCCTAATATAATCAAAAGAACACATTATGCTTCAACTATCAAAGATTTAAGTGATTCAAAGAAAATTTGAATACGTACTAGTACAAAATATAAATATGGTTTTGGTAGTGAAAAGAGTACATTTAAACCAAAGGACATAAGTAAAATATTTGTAACACTTAGGCTCACTTGTAAAACTTTAAAATCTCCATTTGAGTCGAAGTGACAAAGAAAACGTATTTCTATTAGTCGAAAATTTCATTTTTCCAAAGGTACAAGTTTCGGCCGAATTCTAACTTATATACCTCGATAAAAGAAGTCATAAATACCCTAGATGGTTCACGTGGTATTTTCTCTCAAGCCTTGCTCAAGTCGCAAATATATCGACCTAGTTCACGAGCGTAAATTTGGGCAGCATGCCCTTTGCATGTACCTATTTTCCAGGCATTTATGGTTTTATTCTTTTTCTCAATCAATCCCAAAGTCACACACAAAATCATCTCATTTCAATAGCCATTCCATAGGCTCCAAGCCATACAAGTACAAAATCAAGCTAGGAACATGTGCGGAAATGAAGGTTGAGTCAAGAAACAAAAGACAGATTTGACATTATTTTGTGTAACGGACACAACCGAGGCTACACTTATCAGATTGAAGTGAAATTTACCCCGTTTCGAAGCTAAGACCAAGACCTACAATTTTGATACAGACCACTCAGTCCAGTTTGCAATGTATCCAAGTCAAATCCACAAATTACAGTACCAGATTCCTACCGACAGGCTAGTTAACCGTACTACATTTCAATGGCCATAACTCAGGCTACCGAAGTCCGATTGAGGTGTTCTCAGGGGCGTTAGAAAGCTCGGACATAGTACTACAACTTTCATGTTTTGACTAAATACTAGTTCAGTACATATCTTGGTGGAAAAGACACGACTAGATTGGTGAAATATTCAAAATTGATCATTGGATTCACCCAGGGCAGTCAGGGTATTCCGGTCTTTTCACAGGCTACGTTGCTCCGATTGAGCTGAAATTTTGCAGGAAACTATAAAACATCATTCTATACAACTTTCATGCTTTAGCCTAAGCCTAATTCGTTCTCTAACATGGTGAATAAGAACCGAACAAAACAGGGTATACCTTAATTTCAATTCTGGAAATTTGCTACAATCATGGTATAAGTCACATTTCTAGCTTAAAACCATCACTACCACCTCATATACAAGCTTACATACATCATATATCATTCACACAATAAGTATGATAAGTGACTCCTTCAAATCCTAACTCAAATTCATCACCCCCAACCATCCAAAATCACTTGATTTAAGCATTACAAGCACCCTTGAACCACAAATAAGCTAACAACAAATCTAGTATTAAAAATAAAGAGAGATTTCTTGGCAAGATACCTTAAAACCACAAGAAGATAGTGGTTTAGTCTTCCCTCCTCCAAAACAACTCCACCAAAACCCTCAAATTTCCTAGTTGAGCACTTGTATGGAGCAGATTCAAGTTTGGTTGGCTAGATCACAAGATTTGAGCAAGTTTGGAAGCTAAAATTGAAGAGCTCTTCCTTTTGTTTTCTCCTCAAGAGCAGCCGGCCAAGACAAGGAAATATGAGAGAAAATTGGTCAAAAATTGGTTTTAGTAAAGGTGATGAATAGTAAGTCAAAAGCCATCCTCCAACCGGTTTGCGACACGTGGAACCTTGAATGTTTTTAAACTTATCTTCTCACTCCCAACGATTCATGTATCTAACCAACCTCTAATCATTTTCTAACACCTTGTAAAATAATAATACTTAACACAAAAATCACTTAGTCACTAAAATTATATCGCACTAGCGGGTTCCACGTCTATAACGCACTTCAAATTAACGTACACTAACTCATATGATTTTAAAACTGTACTTCCTTATAAAAATGCATAAAAAATTTAATATTTCCGAGGAAAGTATAAAATGTAGGCAAAGAAATAAAATAATATTGAGAAAATATGAAAATTTTTGGGTTCTCACACTCTCTCCCCCTTTAGAAATTTCAACCTCGAAATTTTTACCTTCAAATGGTTCAGGAGCTTGTTGGTTGCCCAAGGCATATACCCTTGCCGGTACTTTAGTTCGGTTCCCTCTTTCTTTCGCTTGTTTTGATTTAGTGCCCTCCAGTTGCTGAGTACTATTTTCACGTGACTGTTTCCTCGGACAGTTGCTAACATGGTGGTCACCACTTCCGCAGATCAAACACTTCCGCCCTTTCCGCCAACAATTATTCTCGGCGTGATTGGCCTTGTCACAGTAACCACATGTCAAGTGAGAAGCCATCTTTTGGCTTTCTTAAGAAATCTCCTCATGTCAGATTTGGCTTCCTTTTGTAGACCTTTCATCTACAGCCCCTAATGTTCATGGTGGGCGCGGTAATGGGTTCACTTTCTGCACTTTAGAAGGTGCTATCGTTTCATTAGGTTCCTCAATCACACTACCAGCTGCACCTCTTTTCCGAATTTGGGAGGGTTTTACCTGTGCCTTTGCATTCTCAATTCGTTGGGTTTTCTCAAGGGCCTCCGTAAACGTATTAACCTGAACCGCCGCTAGAGCTTCTTGAATTTCCAAATTCAATCCCTGTATAAACCGTCTCACCCTTCTCTGTTCCGTGGCCACTAATTCGGAAGCAAACTTGGATAGTTTGATAAATTTCGTTTCATATTCAGCCACACTTAAGGTTCCCTGGCGTAGCCTAATAAATTCATCCACTCTCCTTTTTTGGACTAAAGGTGGGAGATAATTTTTGTTAAATTCCCTTAGGAAGTTAGCCCATGTCCATACGATTCATTCTCTTTCCCACTTTGCCTTAATCACGTTCCACCACGCTCGGGCCGGTCCTTCAAATTGAAACACCGCAAAGTTCACTTGTCTTTGTTCGGTATAGTTCAAAACTGCAAAGATCTTGATCATGGTCTCCAACCACTGTTCAGCTATGTCCGAATCAGGCCCCCAAGGAATTTCGGAGGAGCAAACTTCTGAAACCTCTCGAAAGCCCGATCTTCTCCTATTTCAGGGTTCGGAAGTTGATTCACAGGAATTTGACCTTGTTGGTCCACCAACCTCGCTAAAATGTTTGTCATTTGTTGAATTGCCGTCGCCATTTGGTCCTCGGCTTCAACCCTCGGTCCTTGCTCTTGTTCAGCTGTTGTTTCCCTTTCTTCTCTTGGCTCTTGGGCTCGCTTGGTCCCACGGCCACGACCACGTCTGCGACTACGTTTTCCCTCCATATTATTTTTTCCATCTCTTTTCGTTTCTTTTCCCAAAAGGTAATTTAGTGAATAAATGTAGTAAGTTAACTAAAATAACTAATTTCTAGCACACCACTATACCAATAGACATATACACACATAACACACCATATATCACGGAGACAGATGATCAGATACACAAATACATAACAAGTTAGACAGATAATCATATACACAAATACACAAACTAACGTCATGTAGTAACAATATAAGGGCGAATCAAAAGAAAAGGTGATGTCATCCCAGTCTCAGTTAAAGTAACCCCGTCCTGTTTCTCACGTCACTTTCTATCCAAACTAAACGTCCGTTGACCTCTTGTACTCATTCTAGCCAAACAAAGCCTGTTCATGTTCCCAAAATGCAAATCTCACATACTTAGCATCACCTCAACTCTAGAGTACTCGGACACGAGAATCCGAAATAAGACAATTCACATCTCGAGCTGGCCAGTCCCAAGAGTAAACTATCTACAATCGAGATTCCTACCTGACGTCCCTATTTACTGTCCTCAAATACCATGATAATGATTTAAGACCTATAACAATTCATCATTAATAGCTTAAGCTCAAAAGAGCACTTAGTCCTTCACACTTATTCACCACTTGGTCTAAGCTCACTCCGCTTAGAGACCACGCGAAGCAGGCTCTGATACCAACTGCGACAGCCCCACCTTACTCTAAGGCGAACCAAAGGGTTCGGCGGACCGCCTGCCCAACTCTCGCCGGGACTTAGGCATACTTCAATCAAATCCGAAATAAAACCACAAGATTAAACAAAATAACAATCCAAAACTTAAAGTGAAACTTATATACATTTTTATCTCAAAAGGGAGTACAAATATCGAATATACAAAGGTTCTTAAATTCGTCATACCTCCAACCCGTGCCAAGCACTAGGGCGAGAACTATTACAAAATTCAGAGATCTAGACTAAGCTAGTCTACACAAGGCTCCCGTTCTGGCTGGCCCTCCCCTGTTAGGGAAAACAAAACTAAAGGAATGAGCTAAAAGCTCAGTGAGGTTTCGAACACATAATCAAACAATAAGTTCAATGCATTAACCATAAATAACCATTATTCAAGAACATGTACAATATAAAGCGATAATAACACATTCATTAAAAGGATACTTGCTCACAGGGAGCCATTCATTCATTCGTTCATTCTCCTTTCATTCCCTTATTCCTCCAATCATCTGAAAATGTATTTTGATAAATAAAACCCCTCATTTGCATTGACAATCGTTCATTCATTTCATTCACCCCCTTCTGGACGTTGGCCAGGCTCCACCAGACTACAAGATAATACTCGAGTATACCAATCATTCACCCAGGGTTACCAAATCGCCCGACCGAGTCCTCTTCTGGCTCAAGTCGATCTTTAATGAAGGGCAGGGCCCAATTCAGCCGGCAGGCTTACATTCATGCACATATAATCATTCAATCATTGTAAACTTCACATTCATTTAGGTCGAGTACGATAAAGTACACACTCACCTAGAAAACTCTTTTTAAGCAATCATTAAAAACATCTAACAAGTTACCATTCATTCATAACAAGTCATATAATCAAGAATAAACCACATAGTCAATGAAATTATAACAAACAAGGAACACTCACTTATTTACGCAAAATAACGTCCAAAGTGTTCTTCCGGGTATTACCCTTAATCGCCAAGGAACCCTAATATAATCAAAAGAACACATTATGCTTCAACTATCAAAGATTTAAGTCATTCAAAGAAAATTCTAATACGTACTAGTACAAAATATAAATATGGTTTTGGTAGTGAAAAGAGTACATTTAAACCAAAAGACATAAGTAAAATATTTGTAACACTTAGGCTCACTCGTAAAATTTTAAAATCTCCATTTGAGTCGAAGTGACAAAGAAAACGTATTTCTATTAGTCAAAAATTTCATTTTTCCAAGGGTACAAGTTTCAGCCAAATTCTAACTTATATACCTCGATAAAAGAAGACGTAAATACCTTAGATGGTTCACGTGGTATTTGCTCTCAAGCCTTACTCAAGTTGCAAGTATATCGACCTAGTTCTCGAGCGTAAATTTAGGCAGCATGCCCTTTGCATGTACCTATTTTTCAGCCATTTATGGCTTCATTCTTTTCTTCAATCAATCCCAAAGTCACACACAAAATCATCTCATTTCAATGGCCATTCCATAGGCTCCAAACCATATAAGTACAAAATCAAGCTAGGAACATGTGCGGAAATGAAGGTTGAGTCAAGAAACAAATGACAGATTTGACGTTGTTTTCCGTAACGGACACAATCGAGGCTACACTTATCAGATTGAGGTGCAATTTACCCTGTTTCGAAGCTAAGACCAAGACCTACAACTTTGATGAAGACTACTCCGTCCAGTTTGCAATGGATCCAAGTCAAATCCACAAATTACAGTACCTGATCCCTACCAACAGGCCAGTTAATCGTACTACGTTTCAATGGCCATAACTCAGGCTACCAAAGTCCGATTGAGGTGTTCTCAGGGGCGTTAGAAAGCTCAGACATAGTACTACAACTTTCATGTTTTGACTAAATACTAGTTCAGTACATATCATGGTGGAAAAGACACGACCAGATTGGTGAAATATTCAAAATTGATCACTGGATTCACCCAGGGCAGTCAGGGTATTCCGGTCTTTTCACAGGCTATGTTGCTCCGATTGAGCTGAAATTTTGTAAAAAACTATAAAACATCATTCTATACAACTTTCATGTTTTAGCCTAAGCCTAATTCGTTCTCTAACATGGTGAATAAGAACCGAACAAAACAGGGTATACCTTAATTTCAATTCTGGAAATTTACTACAATCAAGGTATAAGTCACATTTCTAGCTTAAAACCATCACTACCACCTCATATACAAGCTTACATACATCATATATCATCCACACAATAAGTATGATAAGTGACTCCTTCAAATCCTAACTCAAATTCATCACCTCCAACCATCCAAAATCACTTGATATAAGCATTACAAGCACCCTTGATCCACAAATAAGCTAACAACAAATCTAGTATTAAAAGTAAAGAGAGATTTCTTGGTAAGATACCTTAAAACCACACGAAGATAGTGATTTAGTCTTTCCTCCTCCAAAACAACTCCACCAAAACCCTCAAACTTCATAGTTGAGCACTTGTATGGAGCAGATTCAAGTTTGGTTGGCTAGATCACAAGATTTGAGCAAGTTTGGAAGCTAAAATTGAAGAGCTCTTCCTATTGTTTTCTCCTCAAGAGTAGCCATCCAAGACAAGGAAATATGAGAGAAAATTGGTCAAAAATTGGTTTTAGTAAAGGTGATGAATAGTAAGTCAAAAGCCATCCTCCAACCGGTTTGCGACACGTGGCACCTTGAATGTTTTTTAACTTATCTTCTCACTCCCAATGATTCATGTATGTAGCTAACCTCTAATCATTTTCTAGCACCTTGTAAAATAATAACACTTAGTACAAAAATCACTTAGTCACCAAAATTATATCGCACTAGCGGATCCCACGTCTATAAGCACTTCAAATTAACGTACACTAACTCATATGATTTTAAAACTGTACTTTCTTATAAAAATGCCTAGAAAATTTAATATTTTCAAGGAAAGTTTAAAATGTAGGCAAAGAAATAAAATAATACTGAGAAAATGTGAAAATGTTTGGGTTCTCTTAATAGCGGCATATCATGACTATGAGATTTGGCAGATGGATGTAAAAACTGCATTCCTTAATAGAAATTTGCAAGAAGATGTGTACATGACACAATCTGAAGGTTTTACATCTTCAAATCCTAGTCAAATATGTAAGCTACAGAGGTCCATTTATGGACTTAAGCAAGCATCTAGGAGTTGGAACATCTGATTCGATGAGACAATCAATGAGTTTGGGTTTCTCAAGAATCCGGATGAATCTTGTGTATACAAGAAGGTTAGTGGGAGTTCAATCGTTTTCCTTATACTATATGTGGATGACATATTAATAATGGGAAACGATATACCAATGTTACAATCCGTAAAAGGCTGGTTGTCAAAGAACTTTTCCATGAAATATTTAGGAGAAGCAACCTATATATTAGGCATTAAGATCTATAGAGATAGATCTAAAAGGCTGCTTAGTCTCTCACAGTCTACATACATAGATAAAGTGCTAAAGAGGTTTAGCATGGATCAATCTAAGAAGGGCTTTGTACCTATGACTCATGGTATAAGCCTTTCTAAGAGCATGTGTCCTAAGACACAAGTTAAGACTACTAAAATGCTTACTGTTCCATATGCTTTGGCAATTGGATCAATTATGTATGCTATGTTGGGCACAAGACCTGATGTCTCCTATGCTCTGAGTGTTATGAGCAGATACCAGGCTAATCCAGGTGAGGGTCACTGGACAGCCATTAAGAACATTCTTAAGTACTTGAGAAGAACTAAAGATTTGTTCTTAGTATATGGAAAAGGTGAGTTGGAACTTAAGGGCTATACTGATGCGAGATTTCAGTCAGATAAAGATGACTATAAGTCACAGTCAGGTTTCATTTTCACTCTTAATGGAGGTGTTGTATGTTGGAAAAGTTCCAAACAGGACACTACAGCAGATTTTACAACAGAGGCTGAATACATTGCAACCTCGGAAGCAACTAAGGAAGCCGTTTGGATTAAAACGTTCGTGACAGAACTTGGTGTGGTTCCAACCATTGTTGATCCAGTTACTCTATATTGTGATAACAATGGAGCTATTGCTCAAGCAAAGGAACCTAGGTCTCATCAGTGATCCAAACATGTAATTAGAAGATTTCACTTAATTAGAGAAATCATTGCCAGAAATGACGTAAAGATAGAAAGAGTCCCCACAGAGGATAACATAGCTAATCCTCTCACTAAAGTTCTTTCTCAAAAGAAACATGAAAGTCATGTATTATCATTTGGACTGAATGTCATGAATGAAGTGTTCTAGTGCAAGTGGGAGGTTGTTGGAATGTATGCTCTAAAACAATGATTTTGTTTAATACATTCCTTATTATGTTCTGTATTTTAATAACTTCTTCTTTATCTGTTAAATGCTAGATATAACTGATAAAGTCCTTAGAATACTTACTAATGTGATGGTGGTCACAAGTTTTGATGACTATGAGATATCAATCACATTTATAGTAATATTCTTAAATTTTCCCAGTCATAGTACTAATGAGATAGGACATCATTAGTATGGAAAGACTAGTATACAATTAGTCTCTACTTAATGTAAGTAGTGGTTGTTCTCATCGGCCATGGTATATAGATACCTAGGTTAATGTGTAGATGATTTGTAACGTACAAATACATTGAAATGATCCGCTTAGAGATCCCATTAGAATATCTATCTAGTGCCAATAGTTGTATCTCTTGTGGTAAGTTATGTAAATGATCCTACGACTTGAGATCACTATAGTATCTTGAGTGTGAATCACTACATTTTGACTCTATTGCTTGTTACTCATTGAGAGTGACTTAGAGAACAGTGATTGGGTGTAGTGTGAAGCACGGAAAGGTAATGAATGATCAAGATAGGATTCACCACTCCGATAGTAGGAGTTGATATCCGGATGGCCACTAGTGGGAAATTAACCCTAAAAGGTCGACTACATTAGGTTAATTGAAGAATATTTTCAAGTTAACCTAATCTAGGGTTAATTCTGGAAACTAGTAAATTTAATTAGTCATTAAGGAATTGGCACTTATTCCTTATTCCTTGACTAATTGGATATCGGTGGTGAAAGGATAATAATTACATGGTAACTTCTCATGGAAAGGTTAGGTCAAAATTTTCTTGACTAATTCCGGGTACTTGGGTGGTCATGATGTGTTGCTAGATACCGCTCATGATTTATAATTATGAATTAATTAATTATTGTAATTAATGATAAAATAAAGTTATTTATTTTATCTAATTCTTTTTGAAAATTATAACTCATAATTATTGTCAATGTATTTGGAGCCTATTGGATCACACGCATTAGAGTTTTGGTTCTGGATTAAAATTATGTGTCTGAGTGAAGACTTGGAAATAAAGTATAAGATACTTTCGGGATTTAATTTATAAGGAAAATAAATTCCAGACCTATTTGAGCAGATAGGAGAAAATAGTTATCTCCCATCTATCAGATAGCTGAGGGATAGAGTTGGTTATTGGATAAAAAACCTATCTCTTCCTTTTTCTTCTCTACGAATCCTCTCTCTATTAGAATGATAAAAAACCTATGACTCTCAATAGGGAAAAATAGGGTTTTGGCATACATAGAGAGTGGAAGAAAAAGGTGTGTAAGACATACATAGAGAGAAAAATATAGACAAGAAAAAGTGAAAAGAAAGGCTGGCAACTTTAATAATTTTCACACATATATCGTAGAGACGATCCAGATATCACTCTCGCATGGATTTCGGTAGAGGCAGGATATCTGGACTGCTCAAGGGGTTGTTCGTCTTCTCCAATTCGGCAGAGGAACGTCACGTGGATAAAGGTAATCCGTTTTTCCCTCTCTTCTTGAACCATACGCAAAATCTAGGGTGATCCTTGAGTGGGTTTTTGGGAAAAATTTTTAAATTTCCGCTGCCTTTCTATCCCAAAAACCTAACACTTACATCTACTAACAATGCATGATTCAAAAATGTTTTTTCGGTGCCACTTGGACCATGAATAAAAAAGGCACCTCTTTTGTTTGTGTAGACTCTTTCAAAAATGATTTCTAATGTTTCTTTATGCTTGGTATTTAACATAGCAATTGCATTTAAGTGAAATAGCTATACTACATTCTGCTCTTAACTCTCTTGTTTCATTTTCAACATTTGTAAATGAAAGGTTAGGAGGAACTAAATTATATGAAGAAATATTTTTCCCCATAGATTCTAAGATGCCATTTATTTGTTCAAGGACTTTTAGTCTAATTTGGCTTGCTATTAATATATGCAATCTGACATAATCTTCAGACATGACATCTTCAAATTTAAGCAATAGGACCATTGGATCATTTGGACATTAATAAACTAACAATGTAGCAAATAAGCGCATCATTTCATATGGCGTATGAAAAAGAGAAACTTCTTCTAAACAAAGTTGTTAGCTATCATCATGTTGCAAATACCCTCTCAAAAAGTTGCTACTTGTACTCCATTAAATGTTCTTAAGTCAGCAAAAGAAGTTGGACAGCGGACTTTTGTTAATAGCAGTCTTAAATAGTACGTCTCACCTTCAGCAGGGTGGGCAGTTACTATTCTTCCTATAGAGTCTCCTTGCTCAAGTATTTTCCACATTCTTTTTTCTGCTTTCCAAACAAAAAATTGTGGAAACTCTGAATAGGTACACTTAAGATTTTCTGCCTCTTTGTTTGTTTGTTTCATGTAAAACATTTAGTAAGCATGGTTCGTCTTAAATGTGTATTGTTTACGATGTTATGTAGATCAGTATTTTTCTTGAAGTTTAGTGGCTACTGATTTTCTAAGTGGAGCTGAAGATGAATAATATCTAGTTTGATTTCAGTGACAGGAAACTTAAAAATTCTCCATGTAGCCTCTAGAGGTGATATCCATCGGGCTGATGCATATTGTTGGATTTCATCAATGGCTAGATTTGAACAATCAGCAATAACTCAGAAAAAAGTTCTATCATGACTAGGGCTGCAAACGAGCCGAGTCGAGTCGAGTTTTGGTCTAATCGAGTCGAGTCTTAACTTATTTTTATTGAACTCGAGCTTGACGAGTTGAAAATTTAAAGTTCGACTCGATTCGAGCCGAGCTCGAGCTCGAAAAAATAAAAAATAATTATTTTATTTTTAAAAAAATAAATAAAATAATATTTTTTCTTAATAAATATTAAGGATATATATGTAATTTTACTATTAAAATAAAAAATAAAAAATATATATATATACTATTAAAATAAATAAATAAATATATATATATATACTCGAACTCGCGAGCTAACGAGTTTAATATTTTGAACTCGAGTTTGAGCTCGAATTTGAGTCGAGCTTGACTCAAGCCGCTCGCGAGCAGTTCGATTCGTTTGCAACTCTAATCATGATCTTATAAATATAGTTGACCACTTTCATTGTTAAACATGTCTCAACGTTAATATGGCAGTCAAATTTGGCAAGAAGATAAGGGTTATAAGGTACAACCCAGTGATTGTCATTGTAGACAATGAAATTTTAATTGATTCTTAAAATTACCATTGATCGATAAATTATTTTTACGGCTTATTTTCGTCGAATTGGATATTGTCATGTGTCACGTACACTTGAAAAATTTGTTATTAAGTGCCCAATTATATTGTGCCACGTGTCAAGTTGAGTTATTCCAATTAATTGAAATTGTTGGGATATCTCTACCAACCAAATTATACTATGTCACTTGTCTTAATGACTTGGCAAATTACGGATGAACATCTAAATATTTATTTTTTATTAAAGGGATAATATTTAGAGTTGTTTAATCCACGTATATTTCTTATATACTGCAATAGTTTGTCCAATCAAACGGCACCACGTCATAGGTCCCTACAAATTTGGCCAATCAAGAGACTATTTATTGGTATTATCTCTTTATTAATAAATACAAAATAAAGAGATAATATTTAAATTGGCACCGTCCTAATATGATTGTATGTCCTGCAAGACAAATAGAGTGGCATACATGTTTTCAACCTCTACCGCATATTACAGTTATAAATAGGGGTCTCTCTACCAAGTCCGAGGACACACATCAAGAGGCACCTCATACGCTTAAGTATTGAAGCTCCAAGCTACGAAGGTCTAGGTCTTCAAGTTCTTCAAGTCTTCCATATATGAAGGCTTGAGCCTTCAAATATTTTCAAGTTCTTCAAATCTTCCATATCAAGATTTGAAGGAATAGGTGGTTGATCCAAAAACAAGCTGCGAAGCCCTTGGATTGGTGTTCGAGGAGAAGAATTGAAGAAAACTCTTTATAAGTTCAAGAAAATTTCAGAGATTGTACCCACATATTTTTCTAAATTTATATATTACACATTTGTCGTGTATTTCTTTTTCTTGTTGTTTTGCAGACTTGAAATTTTAATCGCGTACAAATTTTTGGCATGCCCGATGGGACCATCTCTGTCTCCCATCTCTTCTCCTCGAATATTCAACTACACATATCACCAATAACACCAAAGAACAACAAGTCCATGACTGCTCGTTCCAAGACTACTAATGCTAAACCTACTCAAGAAGTTGCACATGTTGCCACCAATACTCGCGCTATTGGTCTTGTGACAAGGAGTATGACGAGAATTTCCATCCAAAATAGCATGGAAGCTCCATCAGTGTCAACTCCCATCTTTGGTTCAACATCACCAATGAGCTATTCTTCCACAGTGGGGATCAAAGACGTTCCTGCCTCGATTGAGAAGGCCCTTGCCATGCTCGAATTTGGATCCAAATTCAAATTTTCTAAGCATGATGATGATTCATCAAGCACTGGATCAGCCTCTTCACATGAAACTCTTCAATCAAGGTTTTCTATTGAAGATTCTGCTGCTTTTTCTGCTGCAATGCCTGCTATGATGACAAACACTTTAAGTCTCAAAAAACAAGTTTCGAACATGTCCAAGATGATGGAGACCATGATGAAACACATCAAGAATCAAGATGCTCTTATCGCACAACTGCTCACCCAAAAAGATCACGCTCCTGAAGGAAGCTATATGAACTCCAAGGAGCATCAAGAGCGTGAAATTCCCTCATCTAAAGGCAATGACAAGGTAAAGGAAGTATATGTGACCGCCGAGGGAACTATCCCCATAGAACAACTGAAGGAACTTGTTGAAGACGTGATTAAAGACAAAAAGGAGGGTGGCTCAAAACTAAGCTTTACCTACTCCAAACCTTACACTGCTAGAATTGACAATCTAGCAATGTCTGCTGGATATCAACCGCCTAAATTTCAATAGTTTGATGGAAAAGATAGTCCAAAACAACATGTGGTCCATTTTATCGAGACCTGCAATAATGTTAAAACCTATGGTGACCTGCTAGTCAAACAGTTTGTTCGATCCTTGAAGGGCAACGCATTTGATTAGTACACTAATCTCACACCGGGGTCTATCGACAGTTGGGAACAGCTGGAGCAAGAATTCTTGAATCACTTCTACAGCACTAGAAGAACTGTTAGTATGCTGGAATTGACTAACACTCGCCAATGGAAGGATGAACCTGTGGTCAACTACATCGATAGGTGGAGAAATCTGAATCTTAATTGCAAAGATAGACTGTCTGAACCCTCTGCCATAGAAATGTGCATCTGAGAAATGCATTGGAGTTTAAGTTACATTCTACAAGGCATACGTCCAAATAAATTTGAAGAATTAGCTACTCGTACTCATGATATGAAATTAAGCATTACAGCCAATACAACTGATGGGCTTCCTATTCAAGCTCCGCGAGTGCAACCGCCTCGTCAAAGCAATGAAAGACAAGAAAATAAAAAAGGGCGCAAACTTCCTTCAAGACTCAGTAATAAAGAGTCTATGGCAATAAACACAGCTCCCATGAAAATTGCTACCAAGGTGAGCCGAAAGGTCACCGAAAAGTTAGACTCCTCCCAAAACAAGTCGATAAGAAGACTCACTTTAAAAGACATGCAAGAAAAGGAATACCCATTCCTTGAGTCTGATTTACAAGGGATGTTTGATGATCTTTTCAAGGAGAAACTTCTTGGACTTTCTGAAATGAAACGCCTAGAGGAAGCCGGTCAAGTCAATGATCTAAATTATTGTTGTTATCATTGTTTGATTGGCCACCCTCTCACTAAATGTTTTGTCTTTAAAGACAAAATTATGAAATTAGCCCGTCAAGAAAAAATCCTTCTCGAGGAGGATAAAGTATTGGCAAACAAAACAACAATAATGTTTGGATCTGTGTGTTGCCTGATAGAAGTTCTATTCACGTCAAGCAATGTTTTATCTGTAAAAAGGGAACTTGAAAAATCTTCAATTGAAGACGTTATTGAAAATGACAACAAAGGATGAACTTTAATTACTCGAAAGGGGACTTGCAAGTCAAAGATAAAGAAGTACATCTTTTTGAAAAGCATTCGTTCGACAAAAGTTAAAGTGACAATAAAACAACCAAATGCAACAAAGAAATAAAAAGGAGTGGTCGTAACACCAGTCTCTTCAAATCATCCGCTCCTTCAAGAAGTTTGACAATCTGTGACACTGAGAGAATTTATGCCTAAGGGATATTTAAGTAATGATGATGATAATTCTACTTTTTGTCATATCATCAAGGCTGAAAATCCTCAAGTCGTACAAATTAGCATTGAATTTGAGAAAAAACTAAAAATCGATGATAAATCACCGGTGGATTATGCAACGACTATCATTTTTTATGATGACGATTTAACAGTTGATTTCAAAATCCACAATCGACCTTTGTTTGTTAGTGCATATGTCCGAGAATAGAAGATGAATCGGATACTCATTGATGGGGGATCTGCTATCAATATCATGTCCGTACGTACTATGAAAGAACTGGGAATCTCAAGCGATGAGCTCTCCCAGAGCCGCCTCATGATCCAAGAATTTAACCAAGGGGGCAAAGAGCAATTGACCTCATAAGGCTTGAATTGCTCATTGATGAGTTATATTCAAGTGCATTATTTCATATTATTGACGTCAAAACCTCTTATAACATGCTCTTTGGAAGACTCTGGATTCATGAGAATAAAATTATATCGTCTACTTTTCATCAATGTTTCAAATATTGTCGAGACGGTATAGTTAAGAAAGTTACTGTCGATGATAAACCTTTCACTGAGGCCGAGACTCACTTTGCCGACGCCAAATTTTATCTTCAAAAAGAAGTAAAAAAAAAAGAATTAGTAAGAGAAGAAAATCAAGATTCCAAAGTACCCATTTTGCGTTATATTCCAAAATCAAAGAGAGAAGAAGATCAGCTTTCTTTTATTAAAAATGAAGTATTAAATGTTTCGCTCACCAAAATAGAGTCTGTTAAAAGTGAGAAAGTGAACTTGCAAGGATTTGTCCGTCCCAAAGAAGGACCCACAGTGGAACATTACTCATTACCAACCCATCGGACCCAAGAAAATTTTGATCCAAATGCATATAGACTTCTTGCTAAGGCGGGTTATAACCCAAATGAGAAGAATGCATTGGGCAGACTCCCTCCTGAAGCAACTAGTGAAAATACTTATAGATTGACACCTACGCAGAAAATATTGAAAGAAAAAGGTTATACCGTTGAAAGTTAATCAATTGGTCTTGGTTACCAACCGCCTTCTCCTATTCGTATAATGATCAAAAGAACAAGTTGTAATTACGTGAATGAAAAAGTGGAGGTCACAAGTCAAAAGAGGTCTGTTTTCGATAGATTGGGAAATAAGTCAAAACGTACTTCTGTATTTGACAGACTTGGCCCACGATCGAAGAATTTGAAACCGCCCGTCTATGAGAGATTAAGCAGCAAAAAACAAGAATACCAAGTTGTTAAGGAAGAAAATCTTACTCCAATAAAGTAGGATGGTCCGAAAAAATGAGTTTCCAATTTCTTTATGTATTATGGAAACTTGTTTAACGTAAGAATCAAAACTATTTTTGAAGAACAAGGTCAAGAAAGTATTGTTTCTTGCCATCATATTACGATTAGTGATCCTGAAAAAAAAAAAAAGATGCGGATGATACTCCCTTTGAATTTGAACAAGGAGTAAAAAATACAGTCGATATGTTAAAAGAAATTAACCTTGGCCCAAGTGATGACCCTTACCCAATTTATATAAGTTCTTGTCTGACTCCTGAAGAAGAGAAAGAGTATGTTGATTTGCTGTTTGAATTCAAAGATGTCTTTGTCTGGAATTACTCAGAAATGCCTGGTTTGGATCCAAGGGTCGTTGTTCATAATTTGTCTGTCAAGCGAGGAACAAAGCCTGTCAAGCAAACTCAAAAACGCATTTCGACCCGAATTGATTCCTTTGATAGAAAATGAGATAAATAGATTGATTGAGACTGGATTCATACGAGAAGTGAAATATCCAACATGGATTTCAAGCATCGTCCCTGTGAGGAAAAAGAATGGACAAATCAGAATTTGTGTTGATTTTCGAGACTTAAATGAGGCTTGCCTCAAAGATGATTTCTCACTCCCCATCACAGAATTAACAGTAGATGCTACAATAGGGCATGAAGCACTATCTTTTCTCGATGGATCGTTTGACTACAATCAAATACGCATGGCAGTCGAAAACGATGAGCTCACTGCCTTTCGCACTCCCAAGGGAATTTATTGCTATAAAGTGATATCGTTTGGCTTAAAAAATGGTGGAGCGACATATCAAAGGGCAATGAAAAATTTTTTTGATGATATGCTCTATAGAAATGTGGAGTGCTACGTTGACGATCTTGTGGTGAAATCAAAGAAGCGAGAAAATCATATTCAAGAATTTCGAAGAGTTTTTCAACACCTTCAGAGATACCAACTGAAAATTAATCCTTTGAAGTGCACATTCGGAGTCACTTCTGGCCAATTTTTTGGTTTTATCGTTCATCAATGGGGAATAAAGGTCGACCAATCTAAAATTGATATCATTGTGAACATGCCTAAACCACAAAATATCCATGAATTGAAGAGCTTTCAAGAAAAGTTGGCTTACATCTGAAGGTTTATCTCTAATTTGGTTGGACGATGCCAACCCTTTAGTCGACTGATGAAAAAAAGGGGTACCCTTCGAGTGGGATGAATCATGTAAAAATATTTTTACAAGCATTAAAACGTACCTCATGAATCCCCCAGTATTAGCTGCGCCAATTCTAGGAAAATCATTGATTCTCTATATTTTCGCTCAAGAACGGTTGATCGAGACCTTACTTACTCAAGAAAATAATGAAGGCAAGGAGAATGCGCTGTCTTATTTGAGTCGGATGATGACATCCAATGAGTTGAATTACTCACCCATCGAGAAGTTGTGTTTGACACTTATATTTGTCATTCAGAAGTTGAAACATTATTTTCAAGCACATACTGTCCGATTCATATCCAAATCTAATCCCATTAAATATGTCATGGCAAAACCTGTACTGTCTGACCGACTTACGAGATGGTACATTCAGTTTCAACAATTTAAAATTATTTATGTACCTGCAAAGGCCGTCAAAGGACCAATATTGACGAACTTTCTAGCTAATCATCCCATGCCTGCCAAGTGAGAGTTGACTGATGAACTCTCCGATGAACAAGTGTTTATGGTTGAATCTCTATGGTCGATGTATTTCGATGGAGCTGCTCATCGTGATGGAGCTAGCGCGAGAGTCATCTTTTATACCCCTCAAGCAGACATATTGTCATACTCTTTTACTTTGACACGTCGGTGTTCAAATAATGTGACCGAATATCAGGCGTTAATTCTCGTTCTTGAAACGGCTGCAAACATGAAGCAGTTGCACGTTATGGTCTATGGTGATTCCAAATTAGTGGTAAATCAACTTCTGGGTATTTATGATGTCAAGAAACTTGAATTGATCCCATATTATAAGTATGCAAGATAACTCATGGGATATTTAGACAATGTCACTATAGAACATACCCCGAGAAAATTTAACCAACAAGCTGACTCTTTGGCAAGGTTGGCATCCATGATCACTCTACCTTCTCATCAAAATCAAATTTTAATATGTCAAAATTGGATCATACCTCCGATATTCGATGAACAAGATAATGGTAAAGAAGAAAATGCTTATCATATTTTTGTCCATAAGATTGAAAATGAGGATTGGCATCATCTCATCATTAATTACCTTAATCATGGAAACTTACCAGAAGATCCCAAAAAAAGGGTTGATATACGTCGTCGAGCGCCACGTTTCATTTACTACAAAGGGACGCTTTACCGAAAATCATTTGATGGAGTGTTTTTACGGTGTCTTGGAGAAGATGAGGCCATGCAAGCAATGGAAGAGATTCACTCTGAGATATGTGGTGCTCATCAATCTGGTCCGAAATTACACTTTCACATAAAGAGAATGGGATACTACTGGCCAACGATGGTAAAGGACTGCATCGATTTGGTTAGAAGATGTCAAACTTGTCAATTCCATGGCAATTTCATCCATCAACCTCCTGAACTATTGCACCCAACTGTGGCTTCTTGGCAGTTCGATACTTGGGTTTTGGATATAGTTAGACCGCTTTCAAAATTTTCTGGCGGACACATTTTTATTTTGGCGGCGATAGATTACTTCTCAAAGTGGGCTGAATCAGTTCTTCTAAGAGAGGTCAAAAAGGATAATGTAGTAGATTCCATTCATTTGCACATCATTTATCGGTATGAAATCCCACGTTATATCATCACCAATAATGGTAAACTTTTTTGCAATATAGTAATGAATAAGTTTTGAGAAAAGTTTCATTTCAAACAATACAACTCTTCCATGTACTACGCTGCTGCAAATAGACTCGCTGAAGCATTCAGCAAAACATTATGTAATCTGTTGAAGAAAATCGTGGATAAATCGAAAAGGGATTGGCATTTCTGAATCGGAGAAGCGCTTTGGGTATACAGAACTACTTTTCGAACACCTACGCAAGTAACCCCATACGCGCTTGTTTACGGTGTTGAAGCTGTTTTTCCACTTGAGTGTCAAATACCTTCGCTAAGAATTGCGATTCAAGAAGGGTTCAATGAAGAAGATAATGTTCATCTTCGCCTTGAGGAGTTAGAAGCACTCGACGAAAAGAGATTGAAAAATCAACAACGGATTGAGTGCTATCAAGCTCGCCTTTCAAAAGCATTCGATAAGCACGTTCGACCTCACTCTTTCCAAATTGGAGAGTTAGTACTCGCTGTTCGAAAACCGATCATTCTCACTCATGGTAGACAAAAAAAGTTTACTCCTAAGTAGGATGGTCCATATATTGTCCGAAAAGTGTATACGAATAATTCATATAAATTAGTTGCTGAGGATGGATTAAGGATTGGCCCCATCAATGACAAATACCAAAAAAGGTACTATGCGTAATCGGAACCGCACGTGCTCTTGGCCCGCATGAGCTAAAATTGTGGATGACAACCATCAATAGTAGAGTATGTGGTTAAATTGGTGAAACACTCCACTAAGTCTAAAGTGGTAAATAAATAGATACTCTTAACCCGCATGAGTTTAAAATGTGAACGGCAGGAACTACGTGTGACTTGATTCTCTTTTGAGATACGCAGGCAGCTTAGAGGGTGATTTCTAAATTCAGTTACACCTCCTAAACCAAACCCTCTTTCCTTGAAAAAAAAAATCTCTTCTTTTTCTTTGAAAATAAAATGCTAAATTTAAAAGTTTTTTTCTCTTAGAAAAAAAATAAGAGATAAGGAATGAAAAGCATTTTATTATTCATAAAAAATTCATTACATAAAAAAAATGATAAAAGAGAAAATTTCGGAAAAAGGGAAGGATATGGTGAAAAGTCTAAATGTCAAATTTGTAATCCACTACAACTATTTTACATGATTCGAGTGCGGATTTCATGTTTTCAAATTCTTTCGCTGCGTCATCAGTTAAGACGCTAGCATTCTCAATAAAAAGAGAGCTCATCATGTGCTTGGATTATCTCAGTCTAGATCTCTTTGAAAGTTTCATACTTTTGATCGATAGTTGAGCTGATTTTCATGCCTTGTTTCTCCAAATCGATAAGTTCTTGTTGCAGAACTTTCTTCCTATCTTCGATCGATTGCAACCTTTCTTCAAGATTTTGCAGATGACAAGTTAGTTCTTCTTCCTTTGTATTGGCTCTCCTGAGTTGGACGGTCACTTTGGAAAGGAGTTATGCATATGTTTCTTTACTCATCTTCTCTCATGATGAAGGTGCCAAAATATCATATGCCTTTGCCTTGGCGAATAAGTTTATCAAATAGTCTTTTAAAAGGAGACCATTGGTCGAATCCATCCTTGTGATTTCTGCAACAATTTTCTCTGCACACTCTTTTAAAGAAGAGATCTGCTCAATAGGAGTGTTAAGAATCTGCTCACGAAAATCCATCCACAAACTTTGCAAGTATTTTCTTCAATGCTCTTGGATCAATTTTTGCCCATGAAATTCTGAGACCAATGCTACCTTAGGTCTTTTTCGAATCTCTTGCGAACTAGTCAGCTCCTTATGCATTGATGAGGTACCTCCACTGGGGGTAAGTTATTTTGGAATGCTGATAACGATTTCGTCATTTTTCTTGTTTGAAATTGTACCATCAGTTTCAAGTTCAATTGGTGAATTGGTACCAATATTTTCTTGGCGGAACTCAAGAAATGGGGGTTGGAAAAAAAAAGAAAAAAAAGGAAAAAGTTACGAAAGTTTTTTTTTAAAAAAAAAAAGAGGAAAAAAGAAAGAAAAAAGGTTACAGAAAAAAAAGAAAAAAGATGGAGAGATGATTACCTTAAGTGGTGATACTCCAACCGACGGTGGTGTAAAGGAAACCTCCTCCAAATTAGAAGAGGTCCTCTTCCTTGATCGATTCCAATAACGGTCTTGACAGCTATTGTCGCTTGCCAATGAATGGGTTTCTCCTTGGGTAGATCCGGTGCCCTGGGCTTGAGTTCCTTCCTTTTCAATAGTCTTGATAGAATCATAATCGTCCAACATTTCAATTTCGACGTCTTCTCCCATAGAAGTCATGGTTAAAGATTTTGGAATGGTGGATGGCGTCTGCTTTACTGGAGTCGCTAGATTCGTCTCTTTGAAAGCCCGTTGAGAATTCTTTGAAAACTTATTTTTTGTGACAACACTTTTCAGGCGAGTGCCTGTCATTTTGCCTTCCTGCAAGGTAAATGCAGTAAAACCTGTTCCAATCTCTATAGCTCCATTGTGATGTATCGGCTCACTGATAGAAGTAACCTTGCCATTCCTCGATGACTGCTGGAGGATCTTAACCGTGAATTTAAAGGACGTTGAAGAGATGCTATTTGACCGTATTGACCACTATGCATCATAGTTTTTTATGATAAATGGATGCTTCTTATGCGTAGGTATGGTCATCTGAGATTAAGTCTGCATGCGAACTGAGGAATCTCATAATTGAATAGTCTCACCCATAGTATAAGTGTGAGTGATCTCTTTCAAGTTATTTGGAATATCCTGACAGAAATCGAATTGTCTGCTAAACCTACAAGGATTATATTTTTCAATAATGAAAATATTGTCCTTACGTAGAGTTAAGTGGCAAGAGCGTTGACTAATAAAGTAGTTCGCGAGCCTTGATGATAAGGATCCATCATCGATCAACACTTTTTCTTCATTCTCAGTCCAGCACAGTTTGGAAAATATCGAAGGATTCACTTCTTTGAAGATTTCCTCAACTTCTGATTTACCATAAAATATTGCCATGTTCTCACCACTAAATCTTGTCATGCGCACGTGGTGACTACTCATTTGATTGTTCTCATAATATACATCGAAGTATTGGCCAATCCAAGCATAGACATAATGGATTGGGAAAGTTATCCAGCATTCTCCAAGGTCAGGGGCCTAGACGATCTCCCTCAACCCATGATATATGCTCGTAAGGACGGGAATGGTAAGGCAAAATTTTTTCCCTGTAGCCATTAAGCATGCAACCTTGAAAACACTTGGACGAATGCGATCGACCTTTTTGCTTGGCAAAAGAAACTTGCAAATCCAATACGCTATGAATGCTGCAATATAGGTTTCCTTTCTCAGGGACCCCGAGACATCCAATATGTCAAAAGGGATGTTGAAATCCTTTGTATCAGCAAGGTCATGGAGCTCTATGCTTCCAGAAGGATTATAGGTCATTTTCGGTTTAGATGTAATCTTTCTTCTATTCGCCTTATTCGGAGGAGCCCTATACCTAGCCTCTCGTGTAAACCAGAAGCGGACCCAGTCTTTCATCCAAACTCCTTGGTCATTCATCCAAAGGTGGTAGTAAGCGGAAAGAGATGCCTGCAACTCTCAGAGAGAAGTGGCTTCCCTTCTTTGTCACGAGTGAGAAGTTCCTGCACTGAAAGAACAACTTCATCAAAGAACGAACCATCGATCGAAAGGCCATCAAGTCGATAAAGGTCCCAAAGTGTGATGGATAGCTCCCCGGCGGGCGTATGGAGTGTATTTGTCGAGGGACACCAATATTTGAAGAAAGCTCGCAAGATATTTTCATAGCGATCGCAGGAGAATCTCGACGCGTAGATGGCTTCAAATATGCCAGCACGTGTGAGCACTTCTTTATATCTTCCGATGATGTCCTCGACCCACTCCCAATAATGAGAGGTGAAGCACGCCTCACCAAAGAAGGACGAAGGAATCTTTCATGTAGTTTTGTCAACATTGAATCCCACGAACGGAAGCGTGAATTTGGCTATTTCCGCGTCTCCATTATGAAGTGATGAGTTTAATACGACCATTTCTTTTTCCTTCGACGTAGTAGAGAAAGTCGATCGTGCTACAACTTCCTTAGTCCACTTGCTATTCCAATCTTCAAGATGAAAGTACCCTTCAAGGGGTATAAAAGGTTCAGCAAAGGTGTCGATTGCTGGTTTGTTCACATATAATGACAAACTTTTCGATTGAGATCCTCCCCTCTCATCCGTCAATGAAATATGGGGCAACGGCGTGGTGTAGTCTTTAATTTGCATGGTTGCCGAAATTTTGTAAAAAAAAAAAAAAGATTCTTACAAACTTTTGGTAATTAGATTTGTGACGACCCCACCGTACCCAGAGGCGTATCAAAGGGTTTAACGGATCGCCTGCCTAACTCGCGCCAGGACTCGATACTCTAAAACGAGAAAATAGAGTTCACGTCAAAAGAAAGTTCTATTTAAACTATTAAATCTTCAAAAGTTGTATAGACTATTACATTAAGCCATACACACCACTAGTACCAAGAAGTAAACCCTAGAGAAGTTACTAACCATAACCACCATGACAAATATATATATTTCACTAGTCAATTTATAACAAATACAAATTCAACTATTCTATAACCCAAGTCTATACACCTTCCCGATCTTTCCCCGCGTCGGCCCTCTGCTAAGGAAAACAAATGGAATGGGGTAAGCTATATGCTTAGTGAATAATCAGGGGTAAAATGTAAACTCACATCCAAATAAACAAGTAAATCAGGATATTTCACATCAATAACAAAAAGGTAACATCACAATGGTAGGATACGAGTGGCTCCAAAGCCAGTTCAATTCCCCGATTTTGAATGCCTGTTGACACTCCGTCAACCAAAGTACTCATGGTTCGTAGACTCCACTTACTTTCTCCGTTCACATTATCAACCCCCGCTAGCCAGTCAACAGCACACAGCAGCTCAAGCGAAACAAAATCACTTAGCCTTAATCAAAACTTTAACAAAGAACGAAATCCCAAGGTTAGTATGGAACTAATTTCGACCAAACCCCAACTGGTTCGAATAGTCCGTCTACCCTTGGAATCGGGTTGAAACCAAACCCTGAGATATCCAATCTCTCAACAAAGTACTTACCCCAACAGCACACAGCAAAAAGGGGTTCAACTCAAGTCATGTAATCACCCCCATCAGCACACAGCAAAAGGGTGATACTCAACATAAGACATGTATCTCATATATGAAATCAAAACAAAGGATGGGTTTAGATCGAGTGAGATAAAGTACACCCTCGCCTAAGTACCCATTTAATATATACAAAGCCTTTTGACAATTTCACATCAATAAACATCCCAATTACTCACTCAAAAGAGTTAGCTTGTAAATCAAGGCACTTTATACGGGTCCACTACCTGTGACAGAAGATTATACTCAACTATCAGTGAATCGACCATCACAACTGGAAATAAGGACTAAAATGATCAAAGCGGCAAAACGGCAGAGGAATGCATACGCGCGTGCGCGAAAATGAATATGGTACAAAACGAGTTACACGATTTTGACCATAACTAGAGCTGTGGTTATCGGATCAAAATATACTAGGTAGTGTCCCAAAACTTAGACAAAGGGTTACAACTTTCGTGAAGACACCTCAACCCAGTTTTCAGTGTATCCAAGTCAAATTTGCAGATTACTGAACTAGAACTCCAAAAATCGGTTTATACCTCTAGTGAAAATTTGGCGGCATGCCCCTTGTGTTTACCTATTTTTTAGCCATTTATGGTTTCAATATTTTCCTCAAATCAGTCCCAAAGTCAAACACAAAATAATCTCATTTTAATAGCCGTTCAATAGGTTCAATGTCGTACAAGTACAAAATCAAGCTAGGAAAATGTCTGGAAATGAAGTTTAAGTCATAAAACAAAAGACAGATTTGACGTCGCTTAACGTATTGGACACAATCGAAACTACGCTTATCGGATTGGGGTAAAATTTATACCGTTTCGAAACTAAGATAAAGGGCTACAACTTTGATGAAGATCACTCAGTCCAGTTCGTAGTGTATCCAGGTCAAAATTTCAAATTACAAAACCAGAATCTCACAATCAGGCTAGTTAACCGTACTATGCGTAAACGACAATAACTTAGGCTATCGAAGTCCGATTGAGGCATTTTTAGTGCCATTGGAAAGCTAAGACATAGTACTACAACTTTTATGTTTTGGCCAAATGCTAATTCAGTACGGATCAGGGTGAACAGACGCGGTCATATTGGTGAAATGTCAAAACTGGCCACAGACCTCTACCTATGGCAGTCAGGGGTATTTTTATCTTTTCACATGTTACAGTGATCGGATTGAGTTGAAATTTTACAAGCAGCTATAAAATATCATTCCCTAAAACTTTCATGTTTTGTCCTAAGTCTAATTCGGCCCCCATCATGGTCAAACAGAACCGGGCAGAACAGGGGAATTACAAAATCGAAAACTGAAATTCATGAATACAAGTGCTAATCTTCACAATTCTTGCTTGAAACACCACTTCACCTCCTTGTCTACACTTATTCACAGCATATTCCATCTAAACAAGAAGAAATATGGTTGAACAATACAAAATCCTAACTTGCCAATTCTCCAAAAATCATCACAACTACTTGCATAACAATCAATCAACCAAAAATATGAATTGTATAGCAACTTAAGCAAGAATAAAGGAACTAAAGATGATGGACAGCCAATATACCTCAATAAAAGGGTTTGAAGAGTTATCCTTCACCTCTCCTTATGAAATTTAGCTCCCTAAGCTTCCCAAGCTTTCAATTTGCATGTTAATCGGTTTAGTTTTCTTGTTTTCTCACTCAATCAAGCAAAACCCAAGATGGATTTAGAGTTTTCTTTCTCTTGTTTTTCTCTCAAGGCTCACGGCTAGGAGGCTGAAAAAATGGAGAAGAATGAAGGCCAAGAAAGGTTATAAGGCTTGGTCTTGGTTTGGGTCAAAGGTGCATGGATTGATGCCACTTGTCACCACCAATTTCCATCTCAATTTTTTTCTTTTCTCTTGGTTCTTGAAGTCAAAAATTTCAGCCATAATGATAAGATTTAGGGCTGATATTTAGGCTCTAATAACAATGAGATTAACTTGATCAAATGTTAGCCAAATGGTGTGTTCAATCGGTAGCGAACGATACCCGTCGGTTCGAGTCGATTTTTCCTTAAATCGCATATACTAGGGTTTTATCTTATAATTCACTAACTTATTATTATCACTTCTAATCACACACTTAATATCATCTAAAACTCACTCTTAATCACCAAATTTGATACACACTCCGTACCGAATGGTCACACTACGAAAAGGCGAAATAATCCTAATTTGCGATAACTCGAAAACGAAAGGAAAAACCCTTAATTCTATGGTTGGTTGCAATTACTGAGGGTGTGAATGAGTAGTAAAGCTATTAGAAATGAATAAATGCCAAATAAAAGTAATTTTAAGCAAAATGTGAGGGATTTTACAATTCCATTGATTACAATTAGGGTTTCGATTAAAAATGAGAGATTTAAGAAAATCGGTTAGTCACAAGTAAACTAGGATTTTTTATTAGACTTTAGGGTTTCTTGTCCCTTTAAAACAAATTTAAGGTTTTAAATCAAATCCAAAAACAAATAATCTCCTAACATTCGGTGTATCACAAGATTACCTAAGTGACTGCCTTTTGCCAAGATCCTGAATGTGATTCCCAGACTCGTTTATGGCTTTTACAAGAGGGCTAGCTTACAATGATTGAAGTCCAAAGCATTAACGAATAATATTTATTTAATGGGAAATAAGTGAGCCAAATATGACATTGAAGATTGGACTTGAATTGGAATCACGTTACAAGAATATATTATCCTATAAGTTCAAGACGCAACAGGCTCAGCATGAAAACCTGAAGTATTAGTCACATTAGATGCGACAAAGTGCATGCAAACTCCAAATATTAGTTGTACTCAAAGTAGCAAAGTGAATTAAAATAAGCACGCAAGCCATTAATATAGGAACGTGTGAATACCTATGAACAAGGGTTTGGGATAATTGCTTTCAAATTGCAGTGGTAGCAACGGCTAAATTTTGCAATGGCTTACGTCTGGCGGCGTAGCAAGTTGAAGATGGCACGATGGGAGCAGTTTGCAAAGAACAGGCAGCAGCAGCTTGATGATATTAGCGCGAAGAAAAAAAAAGGGAGAGAGTTGGCTCTTGTTTCGATTGTGAGTAAATTGATGCATCGGTCTTGGGTATTTATAATTGATGTGCGCCGCACGTTCAAGAAGAATCGGGGTTGAAGAAAATTCTAATTTGAATCCGAATGGGTTTCTGCTCCTACGAAAATCCAATAAACAAGCTTGGGATTGGTTCGTCCAAATATAGTTCCCTTTTGAAAGTTGACCTCTTATCTATTGAGTCATCACCGAAATATTTCCCAAGTTCCCAGAGATTGAATTTGATTGAATTCACAAAGGACAAGAATTCTTGTGCACATGGTATACTAGCAAGGAAAAGCTACATGCGAGTCAGTGGACATAAAACTTCCAAATGAAATGATCCGGTCTCGGGAAATTGAAAGCACTAGAGCATGCAATCATCATTCCACGTTATCAATTAAGGGCCATGACAAGTTTCAAGAAGCTTCATACATTAACGGACTTGAATTGGACATTAATGTTGTCTTGATCCTAGGACAACCGAATTAAGCTGGGAAACAAAAAAAATGTCGAAACTCGGTCACTCAAATCCCCACTTCAATTTTTTTTTTTAGCGTTCGTGAACAAGTTTCGAGAGGGCATTTGCAGACAATGGAATTTTAATTGATTCTTAAAATTACCATTGGTCTATAAAATATTTTTACGGCTTATTTTTGTCCAATTGGATATTGTCATGTGTCACGTACACTTGGAAAATTTGTTATTAAGTGGCCAATTATATTGCGCCACGTGTCAAGTTGAGATGTTCCAATCAATTGAAATTGCTGGGATATCTTTACCAACCAAATTATACTATGTCACATGTCTTAATGACTTGGCAAATTACGGATGAACATCTAAATATTTATTTCTTATTAAAGGAATAATATTTAGAGTTGTTTAATCCACGTATATTTCTTATATACTGCAATAGTTTGTCCAATCAAACGGCGCCACGTCATAGGTCCCTACAAGTTTGGCCAATCATGGGACTACTTATTGGTATTATCTCTTTATTAATAAATAAAAAATAAAGAGATAATATTTAAGTTGGCACAGTCCTATGTATGTCCTGCAAGACAAGTAGAGTGGCATATATGTTTTCAACCTCTACCTCATACTACAACTATAACTAGGGGTCTCTCTACCAAATCAGAGGACACACATCAAGAGGCACCTCATACACTCAAGTATTAAAGCTCCAAGCTACGAAGGTCTAGGTCTTCCAGCTCTTCAAGTCTTCCATATATCAAGACTTGAGCCTTCAAATATTTTCAAGTTCTTCAAATCTTCCATAACGAGATTTGAAGGAATCGGTGGTTGATCCAAGAACAAGCTGCGAAGCCCTTGGATTGGCGTTCGAGGAGAAGAATCGAAGGAAACTCTCTATAAGTTCGAGAAAATTCCAAATATTGTACCCACATATTTTTCTAAATTTATATATTACATATTTGTCGTATATTTCTTTTTCTTGTCGTTTTGCAAACTTGAAATTTTAATCGCGTACAGTCATGTAATGCATTTCTTACTTGTACTTTGGCACCATTGTTTCTTCTTCAATATTTTGGATGTGCATGCTCTATTTGACTGGTTGATTCACAAAAGTCTTTTGGATAAGAGTTCTTACATGTTCCATTTTTCCTCGTACAAACATTTTTGGATTTGCTACTCCACAAGGACCATGAAGAATATGCTTGACAACCATTCTATACAGGTGCTTCTTTCATTTTTTATCTGACATCTCAGCACAAACAATTTTGTCATACTCTTCAGGGTTATAAAGCTTATGTTCTGATATTAAGATAAGAAGAAAATATGCATGAGGTAAGTCTCTTTTTTGATACTCTATAACATATGTATAGGCTGCAATCTGGCCAAAAATATTTTTTTAAAGAGTTCATTTTTCAATTGCTCTACTTTAGCATGGAAAATCCTAGAAATCAAATCTAGTCGATTTTGTGTTTTATCTTTTCAAATTAGACACTCTTTTATTTCTGGCCAATTAGGATTGCAAGTAATAGTCAAAAAAAGATCTGGCTTGCCAAATTTTGGGACTAACGTCACTGCATCCATATACTTTTGCCTCATATTTCTTGGTCATCCTATGAAGATTGGCGGCAAAATAACTCTGTGATGCCCCCACTTCTCCCTAAGGCGAACCAAAGAGTATCAGCAGGACGCCTGCCTAATTCTCGGTAGGATTCGATACGAATCCAATTCAAACTTAAAGGATAACAACCAAAATAATAAAAGTCGAAATGAAGAAAAGTCGCTTCCTTAATGGAACATTCAAATCTTACATCAAAAGTCACCAAAAGTACATCAACTTTCCACAAAATACAATCAATAGAAGTCGACTAATCAATTACATTTCCAGATTCTAATCAAAAGTAATCAAGTCGGTTTCTTCCAAAATTTTATCCATCCGAAGCTCCTGTTAAGGAAAATAAACTAATGGGATGAGTTGACGCTCAGTGAGGCCAAGAAAACATGCAAACACATAGTTCAAGTAACAATGGCATTTGTACGAGAAATAAAACAAGGAAGTTCAAGTAACTCATAAATAACATTAACATACTTGATAAGGATACGAGAGCTCTCAGGATCTAGATTCCACTCGCTTCGCCAAGGCTCGATCAAATACCTCCACGGGATGACACTCCGTCAAAACCGGATAGGTATTAAGTCCGTCGAACTCAACTTACTTCACAATTCCCATTCACCGTTACACCCCCTATCCCGGGCCTGCACTTCTTTTATAAAAAGCACTACTCCACGAGTATGCCAAGAGAGATCTTTTAATAGATCAAGTTTTTAATTATCTCATGGTTCACCGAGCTTCTTGACCAAGTCCATACTGGCTCGAGTCGCAAGGTCAGCCAATTGAGATTTGGGCATCTCCCGATTACTATTATGAGTCGATGAGATTCACTCCAATCGACAAATACAATTATAAGCCGATGAGATTCACTCCAATCGGCATATTCAATGACAATTATAAATTCAACTATGAGCAATTCGATTATATAATCAATTAAAAGAGAACGAGTGCGATAAAGTACACACTCGACTCGACAATTGTAAATCACTTAATCAATAAGGAGCAATTCACATAATTGGCAACTATTCATGCACTTGACACTCACCAATTCAAAATAAGTGAGTAAAAAAAGTCTTTAGTGATCCACTCCAAGATTCTCCTCAAGACCCTCTTGAGCGCCTGAAGAAAATGACCAACAACCACTCTCATACATTCACAACCCCTTATCAAACAAGGAAAAATGTACACCTGCTTAAAATTAAGATAATATCTTAAAAGAGTTTCACTCTATTGAAATTCAAGATTCAAAAGTGAGAGTTCAAAGTCACAAGGGATAACTCGTATCCTCTATAATGAAAGTTCTTAAAAACTCATTTTCTAAGAAATCAAGAATTTCAGCTTTGCGCGACAAATTTAGTAAAATCAGATCTTGAGTTTCGTATGTCCAAAAATGAAAAACTTTATACCGTTAGAAACTAGATCCAAAGTACTAAAAGTTTTCAGAAGACACTTTTTCAAGGTTCCCAACATAAAGCATTCATTTTTCAGCTCAAAATTGCTGATTCAAGAAAGCAAGACAGAACCAATCTTGGTTTTCGGCAATGTTTGAAAATTCGGTAGAATTCCCAGGAAATGAATCAGACTCTGAAATTTATAACACAATAAGAGTCCCAAACAAAGTTTCAAACACAACAAATGGACCAAAATTTAGAGTTTTGAGCAACAAGATATAACAGTTTAAAATCGATTGATTTTCACGACCTGATAAATGAATTTCCAGATTTGAAGGGCAATCTTTGGGGCATCATTTGGGTATCGAAATGGTTTTGAAATTACGTCAAATTTGGTACACTTCAACCTCCATATATGGACTACCTCTTTATCAAAATTATACAAAAACTTGCATGGGAAGAGAGTTAACAAAACGACCAAAGTTGGTGAAACTTTCAAAGTTAATCTACCATCCTATTTCTTTTTCTTTTTCTAAAGTTTTATCCAACGAAATCAGCCCCAATTCGCTCCATTTTTTAAACCAAGATTCCAAAAATATTTAATAAGTAATTGATGGTTAAATGACACGAAATTTTCAAAATATAACATTCCAAAACAGACTTGGCCATTTGATCAACAGAAAAGGGAATATTTCCCAGTTTCCAGCTTTAGCGCGGTTTCAAAATCAAGCCATATCTAACTCTATACAACTCCAAATTGGGAATGGTTTATGGCGTTGGAAACTAGGTTCAAAATGCTACAATTTATCAAAGGACATAATTTCAAAAATCTTTTCACAAGTGGAACAAAATCGAGCCACAAGATGCAGCTTCCCTGTTTCTTGCGAATAGACAATCAAAACAGAACAGCTGACTTTGCCGATTCACTATGGATCACTCAAAATGAACTAGTAGGGGATTTTTATATCGTTGGAAAGCTATGAATGTCTAGTTTTGAATGCCGCTAACAGCACTCAATTTTGATGTTTGTACAAAGAGTTACATTCGGACAAAGGACCACTACCCGAGTACCCTGCTAGGCATTTTCCAGATTTGAATCTTTACCAAAACTCAAGTTTTGTGTAACCATTCGATACGATTTCTGAAAGGCACTTTGTACACACAATATATAACATATATCCATCAATTTCACAACCAATCAAGCATCAAAATTTTGAAATAAAAATAGAACAATATGGACAGAATTTTCGGCCAGCTTGCCTTCACAACTTTCCTTCGATTTCTCTCCACTTTCTAGCCATAAACATCTCATTTATCACATAAACAACCATAATCAAACAATTAAGCCTCAAATCAGCTACTTAGAGGTCTCATCAAGTCAGCTAGCCTATGATTTAAAATGAAATAAATAGTTCTTCAAGTCCGCTAGCCTATAACGCTGTTAGGGTTTCAAACCCATGAAGATTAACCGCTAAACTTTGAAGAAATGGAAAGATTAAAGAGATGAAGTGATTACTCTTTAAACCCTAGTTGAATATCAAATTTTTCCACGGAAAATTCTCCAAGAAAATTCACAAGATTACTTCTTGTTCCAAGTAGAGTGGTACTCGAAGTAGTATGTGATTTGGTGGAAGATTTGCTAGTGAAATGAAACTAGATGGAATGGAGTTTTTCTTTCCTTCTTCCTTGTGAGGGTTCAACCGAATGGAGAGGAGAAAGAGAGAGTGTTTGAGAGTTGTGGCTTGTCTTGGAAGATTGGAGGGAAAAGTAGACATTAAGCTTGCCAAAAGTCAACTTTGAATAGTCATCGGAATAAGGTTTCGTACAACCTCTTTCTCTCAGGTTTGATACACTCATGCACTAATCCTCCAAGGTACTTCCTTTAACACTGTAATTTCTCACTCTTACTAGTCAAATATTAATTTCTCAAATCTCCACTTAGTCGTTCTGGCGCGACTTACGCGAACTTTCGACTCGCGCGCGATAAAGCGAAATTAAAGGGCAATTCATGCAACTAAAATATAATTAACTCTAAGGCAAATAATTATACAAATGACTATTTTAAGAAATAAAACATGAGTCCTCATATCCTCCCCTCCTTAAAAGAATTTCGTCCACAAAATTCATACCTTGATCTGGAAATAGGTTTGGATACTTCTTTCGAATCTCTTTCTCTATTTCCTAAGTTGCTTCTTCTACTCCGTGATTTCTCCAAAGGACTTTCACTAAAGGAATTCGCTTATTCCTTAGTTCCTTCACCTTACGATCCAGAAGTTTCACTGGCCTTTCCTCATAAGTCAGTGCCTCATCAATCTCAATATTTTCTGATTGCAGTACATGAGACGGATCTGGATGATATTTCTTGAACATAGATACGTGGAAAATATTATGAATCTGAGATAAACTTGGTGGCAATTCCAACTTATAGGCCACGTTTCCTACACGTTGAAGAATCTTATAAGGCCCTACGAATCTAGGTTGCAATTTCTTTCCTTTTTCTGCCATCAAACTTGCTTTTAAAGGAGTGATCTTAAGGAAAACTTGATCTCCAACCGAAAACTCCAAATCCTTCCTTCAATTGTCTGCATAACTCTTTTGACGACTCTATGCGGTTTGAATCCTCTGGCGTATTAACTTCACTTTTTCTCGCGCCTCTTCAATCTAAGACACTGCAGTTGGGTCTAAAATCTTTCTTTCACCTACTTCATCCCAACAAATCGAAAATCTACACTTTCGGCCTTAAAGTGCTTCATACGGAGCCATTTGAATGGATGAATGGAAACTATTATTATATGCAAACTCCACCGATGTCAAATACTTTCTTCAACTCTCTCCAAAATCCAAAATACATGTTCTCAAGAGTCTGAATTGTCCTCTCAAACTATCCATCAGTCTGGAGATGGTAAGTAGTACTAAAACTCAATTTGGTTCCTAACATTTCTTGCATCTTTTGTCAGAACCGAGAGACAAACCGAGGGTTTCGGTCAGATACAATACTTAGAGGTATCCCATACAGCCTTATAATCTCATCCAAATATAACTTCACTAATTTCTCCAATGAGTACTTCATACTAATCCGCAAAAAAATGAGCAGATTTGGTCAACCTGTCTACTATTACCCAAACAGCATCGTGACCTCTTTGTATCCTTGGTAATCCAGATACAAAATTCATAGTGATATTTTTCCATTTCCATTCGGTTATCTATAACAGTTGCAATAGACCAAATGGTTTCTGATGCTCGGTTTTAACCTGCTGGCAAATCAAACAAGTCTGGATGAACTGAGTAATTTCTTTTTTCATGTTCTCCCACCAGTACAAACTCTTCAAGTCTTGGTGCATTTTATTCCCTCCAAGATGTACCGTGTACTTAGATCGGTGTGCTTCTTCCAAGATTTTCTTCTTAAACCCTTCGTCCTTTGGCACTACTATACGATTCCGAAATCTTAGTACACCGTTTGTTCCCAAGTTAAATTCGACTTTTCTCCCTTACTAACTTTCTCCAACCACTTTTGTACTTCAACGTCCTTCTCCTGAGCTTCCTTGCTACGTTTCAACAGAGTGGATTTCACGACAATGTTTCCAAAGATCACTTTTCTCGGTTCGAGACAAGGATTCCAACAACTAACCTCTTCCAAAAAGTGCAATTCTTTAATCATCAATCCTGCCACTTGTACTTGATGAGTTAAAGCGTCGGCCACTACATTGGCTTTCCCTAGATGATAATTTATCGTGCAATCATAGTCCTCTAAAAATTCCATCCATCTACGTTGTCTCAAATTCAGCTCTTTTTGGGAAAATAAGTACTTAAGGATCTTGTGGTCCGTGAAAATTTCAAACGTCACTCCATAAAGGTAATGTCTCCACTTCTTCAATGCAAATACTACAGCTGCTAATTCCAAATCATAAGTTGAATAATTTCTCTCGTGTGGTTTTAATTTCTTAGAGGCATACGCAATCATCTTATCATTCTACATCAATACACACCCCAAGCCTTCTTTGGAAGCATATGTATAGACCACAAAGCTATCCTTTCCATTAGATAAAGCTAATACAGGTGCTATCGTCAACCGTCTCTTTAACTCCTGAAAACTTCCTTCACACTTCGCCCTCCATATAAATTTTGCACTTTTCTTAGTCAACTCAGTCATGGGTCCAGTAATCTTAGAAAAATCTTTGATAAACCTCTGATAATACCCTGCTAACCCTATAAAATTTTGAACTTCAGTAGAGTTTTCCAGTTGCTTCCACTTAGAAACTGCTTCAACTTTGGTTGGATTCACCTTAATTCCGTCCTTGGAAATTATATAACCTAAGAAGGTTATTTCTTTCAACTAGAATTCACATTTGCTAAACTTAGTATACAACTGATGTTCCCTCAAAGTTTGTAAAATCACTCTCAAATGTTTCTCATGATCCTCCAAAGTTTTAGAATACACTAGTATATCGTCAATAAATACTACTACAAACTGGTCCAGATAAGTCTTAAAGATTCTGCGCATTAAATCCATAAAAGCTGCAGGTGCATTAATCAATCTAAACGGCATCACTGCAAATTCAAAGTGTTCGTACCTCGAGTTAAAGGCAGTTTTAGATATATTTTTTTCCAAAATCCTCAACTGGTAATAACCCTGTTTGAGATCCAACTTTGAAAATACTATCGTCCCTTGCAATTGGTCAAATAACTCATCAATGTGGGGTAAAGGGTACTTATTCTTGATGGTAGTGTCATTTAAGTCTCGGTAATCTATGCACAACCTCAAGCTACCATCTTTCTTTTTAATAAACAATACCAAAGCTCCATACGGTGAATCACTTTCTTTTATAAAGTCTCGCTCTAGAAGGTCCTGTAATTGCAACTTTAACTCTTTCAATTCAGCCGGAGCCATTCTATAAGGCGTTTTAGAGATAGGTGCTACTCCCGGAGTCACATCAATCTTAAAAGCTATCTCCCTTTCCGGAGGCAAAGACTCGAGTTCTTCAGGAAAAATATCTGGACACTCCTTCACTACGGACACATCTTTCAACCTCACTTTATCACTAGAAGTATTTATAAGAAAAGTCAAATATCCTTGAGCTCCCTTACTCAACATCTTCCTAACTCGAATCCCTGAAATAAGAGCAGATGAGGCTAGCCTACCCCTTACATCCAATTTTAGGGTTGCTTATCCCGGAATACACAATTCTACCGTTTTCATCTTACAATTCAACTGAGCACGGTAACGAGCTAACCATTCCATTCCTCAAATGACATCATATCCCTTAATAGCTAAAATCATCAAATCGGCTAGTAATTTTCGCTCTCCGACCCATATCTCACAATCTCTATATACCAAGTTAGCAATTAAGTTTTGATCCTCAGTAGGCATTCCAACCTCCAAATCATAAGGTAACTTAATTGGCTTCACATCTATCCCGCTCATAAAGTTAGGGTTCATAAAAGAGTGTGTTACACCCGGATCAATCAAAACTTTAGCTAAACGGTGGAAAATAGGGATCGTACCTTCAACTGCCTCAGTAGAGTTGGGAATCTGTTGATAGTTCAATGCGTAAACCATAGCCGGCACCTTTGGTCGACTCCCTCCAGCACTAGTCTGCTTAGAGATTGACTTTTCTGGGTTTTGAATGCTACCTCCTACCTTCGACACACTTGGACAACTTGAGAGCCGGTGCTCGGTACTGCCACAGTATAAGCACTTTCCCGACTTTCTCCAACAATAATTCTCGAATGATTGGACTTGTCACAATAGCCACAACTAACTTGAGGAGTCACGGCATGTCTATTAGGAGGTGCCCCTCTCGCTTTACCTTGCCCATTACGGCTTCCTCTTGCTAAAGCCCCTCTTGGTGCTGCAACAGTTCTTTCTCCTCCCATTCCTTTTCCCATCTTGGGAGGTGGGGTACTTTTACTTGTTTGTCCAGAAGAGTAACTAGAAATGTTCCTTTTCTTAACATGAAAGTCCCTAACTTGCAGCCTTGCACTTTCAACTCTCTGTGCTTTCTCTAAAACTTCAGTAAATGTAGAGATTTGGGCTGCCACTAATCCCTTCTGAATCTCCACATTAAATCCTTGCACAAAACGTCTTATCTTTTTTCGCTCATTAGTCATCAATTCCGGAACATATTTAGAAAACTTAGTAATTTTTCCTTCATATTCAGCTACACTAGAAACTTCCTGTCTCAATTTTATGAATTCGCCCTTCCTTTTCTCTTGAATCAAGGGCGAAGGAAACTTCTCATTAAACTCCCTTGTGAAGTTTTTCCAAATCCAAGGGGTCTGCGCTCTTTTCCATTTTTTCCTTATCATATCCCACGAAGCACGTGCTATACCCTCAAATTGAAAGGTAGCAAAGTTCACTCGTCTCTCTTCAGTATAGTCTAGAGTGGCAAATATATTGGTCATTCTCTCCAACCAGTTCTCCGCTAATTCAGGATCAGACCCTCCAATAAACTTAGGCGGAGCAAATTTCAAAAATCTATCCAAAACCCTATCATCCCTTCTATCCTGAGCCCCAAGTTGGTTATTAGGTCTTGGACCTTCTCGCTCTGCTAATCGCTCTAAAATATCCGTCATGCGGTTGATGACAGTAGCCACTTGGTCACCCTCTGCATTTCCTTGCCCTTGGGTCGGCCCAATTGCCGATCCTTGATCATCCCCTTGAGATTGGGGTTGCCTAACCCCATCCCCTCGACATCTACCGCTCCTTTGTCCATCCATGATCCTAGTTATGTCTAAATGCAACAATAAAATAATTACGCGAAAAAATACTTAAAATAAAAACCAACATGAAAATATTGGAAATAACAATAACTAACATATATTAACACTTTAAAGTTTGTGCAATTAGCAAGTCATGGGGCATTTACAAAAAATATAGCACACAAGTGCCACAAAAGTATATTTAGTCATGCACGTCAAAAGTAGATTCAAGTGCCTCAAAAGTAGGCCACACAATTAAGCAAAATACAATGGCCTTTGAACTAGCACCACCCCAGCTATTCCTAACTACAAAAGTCAAAAAAATTCATCACTCCAAGTCTAATTCTCAGCAGGACCGTTAGGCAGGACCTCCTCCTCTGGGTCCTCCTCCGGATCCTCCTCGAAAGGCTTCTCCTCAGGAGTGCCCTCAAGAACCGGGCTCTGAACAGCGTCCATCATCTCCTCTACCAACATAGTGGTGTCAGCTAGAATCCCAGCGGCCCGATCCCGGACCTCCTCGACTACCCTAACGAGTCGAGCCCTAGTCCTCTGAAACTCGTCACGAGCGCCCTCAGTCCTAGTCAACTCGTCTACCACCGTCCCCTCTAACTCCATAATTCTAGCACTTTGAGCATCCACTATAGCACCCAACTCCTCGATCTCCTAGAGTAAGGCTCTATAGTATTCACCAACTGCCGTCGCTCATCGTCAATGGATAATACGAGGTCATTGGGATAAGCATGCGTCGCCCTACAAGGACAACGGGGAAATCTAGAGGAAGGCGAGAATCGAACCGAACTCCTCCACCAAGTGCTCGATAATAGATAGGCCTAAGAGGCTCCATGTGGCCATTAGCATGCTCATTATCATTGGCAGCATGCGCTCCATTACCGTTCTCCATCTCTACAAAACTACCACAAATTCTAGGTTAGAACTTAAAGTCACTAATTCTCTAAAACATCATCTTAAGGTATAACTAAATTATCTCATTCCTATTCTCAAAAGTAAGGTCTCTAATACATTCCCCATGTAGATCTCTAAACCTAATGCTCTGATACCAACTGTGACGTTCCCACTTCTCCCTAAGGCGAATCAAAGGGTATCGGTGGGACGCCTGCCTAGCTCTCGCCAGGACTCAATACGAATCCAATTCAAACTTAAAGGATAACAACCAAAATAATAAAAGTCGAAATGAAGAAAAGTTGCATCCTTAATGGAACATTCAAATCTTACATCATAAGTTACCAAAAGTACATCAACTTTTCACAAAATACAATCACAAGAAGTCGACTAATCAATTACATTTCTAGATTTTAATCAAAAGTAATCAAGTCGGCTTCTTCCAAATTTCTATCCATCCCGAGCTCCTGTTAAGGAAAATAAACTAATGGGGTGAGTTGACACGCAGTGAAGCCAAGAAAACAGGCAAACACATAGTTCAAGTAACAATGACATTTGTACGAGAAATAAAACAAGGAAGTTCAAGTAACTTATAAATAACATTAACACACTTGATAAGGATACGGGAGCTCTCAGGAGCTAGATTCCACTAGCTTCGCCAAGGCTTGATCAAATACCTCCACAGGATGACACTCCGTCAAAGCCGGGTAGGTATTAAGTCCGTAGAACTCCACATACTTTACAATTCCCGTTCACTGTTACACCCCTGTCCCGGGCCTGCACTTCTTTTATAAAAGGCACTACTCCACGAGTATGCCAAACGAGATCTCTTAATAGATCAAACTTTTGATTATCTCATGGTTCACCGAACTTCTTCACCAAACCCATGCTGGTTCGAGTTGCAAGATCGGCCAATTGAGATTTGGGTGTCCCCCGATTACTATTATGAGTCGATGAGATTCACTCCAATCGACAAATACAATTATAAGCCGATGATATTCACTCCAATCAGCATATTCAACCACAATTACAAATTCAACTATGAGCAATTCGATTATATAATCAATTAAAAGAGAACGAGTGCGATAAAGTACACACTCGACTCGACAATTGTAATTCACTTAATCAATAAGAAGCAATTCACATAATTGGCAACTATTCATGCACTTGACACTTACCAATTCAAAATAAGTGAGTAAAGAAAGTCTTTAGTGATCTGCTCCAAGATTCTCCTCAAGACCCTCTTGAGCGCCTGAAGAAAATGACCAACAATCACTCTCATACATTCACAACCCCTTATCAAACAAGGAAGAATGGTACACTTGCTTAAAATTAAGACAATGTCTTAAAAGAGTTTCACTCTATTGAAATTCAAGATTCAAAAGTGAGAGTTCAAAGTCACAAGGGATAACTCGTATCCTTCATGAAATCGGATTTAAAACGATTTATCAATATCAAAAGGAAATGAAAAGTTCTTAAAAATTCATTTCCTAAGAAATCAAAAATTTCAGCTTTACGCAACAAACTTAGTAAAATCAGATCTTGAGTTTCGTATGTCTAAAAATGAAAAAATTGGAAACTAAATCCAAAGTACTAAAAGTTCCCAGAAGACACTTTTTCAAGGTTCCAAACAGAAGGCATTCATTTTTCAGCTCAAAGTTGCTGATTCAAGAAAGCAAGACAGAACCAGTCTTGGTTTTCGGTGATGTTTGGAAATTCGGTAGAATTCCTAGGAACTGAATCAGTCTCTAAAATTTATAACACAATAAAAGTCCCAAACAAAGTTTCAAACACAACAAACGGAACAAAATTCGGAGTTTTGAGAAACAAGATATAACAGTTTAAAGTCGGTTGATTTTCACAACCTGATCAATGAATTTCCAGATTTGAAGAGTAATCTTTGGGGCATCATTTGGGTATCGAAATTGTATTGAAATTACGCCAAATTTGGTACACTTAAACCTCCATATATGGACTACCTCTTTATCAAAATTTAGGCAAAAACTTGCACGGGAAGGCAGTTAACAAAACGATTAAATTTGGTGAAACTTTCAAAGCTAATCTGCCATCCTATTTCTTTTTCTTTTTCAAAAGTTTTATCCGATGAAATCAGCCCCAATTTGATCTATTTTTTAACCAAGATTTCAGAAACATTTAATAAGCAATTTATGGTTAAATGACACTAAAATTTTGAAATATAACATCCCAAAACAGACTTGGCCATTCGATCAACAGAAAAGGGAAAATTTCCCAGTTTCCAGCTTTTGCGTGGTTTCGAAATCAAGCCATATATAACTCTATACAACTCCAAATTGAGAATGATTTATGGAGTTGGAAACTAGGTTCAAAATGCTACAATTTATCAGAAGACATCATTTTGAAAATCTTTTCACAAGTGGGACAAAATCGAGCCACAAGATGCAGCTTCCTAGTTTCATTCAAATAGACAGTCAAAACAGAATAGCCGACTTTGCCGATTCGCTACGGATCACTCAAAACGAACTAGCAGGGGATTTTTATACCGTTGGAAACTATGAATGTCTAGTGTTGAATGCTGCTAATGGCACTCAATTTTGAATCTTGTACAAAGAGTTACGTTCGGACAAAGGACCACTGCCCGAGTACCCTGCTAGGTGTTTTCTAGATTTGAATCTTTACCAAAACTCAAGTTTTGTGCAACCATTCGATACGATTTTTGAAAGGAACTTTGTACACACAATATACAACATATATCTATCAATTTCACAGCCAACTAAGCATCAAAATTTTGAAATAAAAACAGAACAACATGGACAGAATTTTCGGCCAGCTTGCCTTCACAACTTTCCTTCGATTTCTCTCCACTTTCTAGCCATAAACATCTCATTTATCACATAAAGAACCATAATCAAAAAATCAAGCCTCAAGTCAGCTACTAGAGGTCTCATCAAGTCAGCTAGCCTATGATTAAAAGCGAAATAAATGGTTCCTCAAGTCTGCTAGCCTATAACGCGGTTAGGGTTTCAAACCCATGAAGATTAATAGCTAAACTTTGAAGAAATGGAAAGATTAAAGAGGTGAAGTGATTACCCTTTAAACCCTAGTTGAATACCAGATTTTTTCACCGAAAATTCTCTAAGAAAATCCACAAGATTACTTCTTGTTCCAAGATAGAGTGGTACTCCAAGTAGTATGCGATTTGGTGGAAGATTTGTGAGTGGAATAAAGCTAGATGGAATGGAGTTTTTCTTTCCTTCTTCCTTGTGAGGGTTCGGCCAAATGCAGAGGAGAAAGAGAGAGTGTTTGAGAGTTGTGGCTTGTCTTGGAAGATTGGAGAGAAAAGTAGGCATTAAGCTTGCCTAAAGTCAACTTTGAATAGTCGTCGGAATAGGGTTTCGTACAACCTCTTTCTCTTGGGTTTGATACACTCATGTACTAATCCTCCAAGGTACTTCCTTTTACACTGTAATTTCTCACTCTTACTAGTCAAATATTAATTTCTCAAATCTCCACTTAGTCGTTCTGGCGTGACTTACGCGAACTTTCGACTCGCGCGCGATAAAGTAAAATTTAAGGGCAATTCATGCAACTAAAATATAATTAACTCTAAGGTAAATAATTATAAAAATGACTATTTTAAGAAATAAAACATGAGTCCTCACAAACTCGATAACCAATATTTGATCCTCGAGTGTCTCCATATGCCACTACGTCAATTATGCCATTCAAAAATTCTTTTCTAATTTCTTCTTGTTGTGATTTGAAAAAGTCAAGTCTCTATGTTTCAATTTTGACATTGTCATCAACTACATATTGTTGCAATAATCGATCAAAATGCAACAGAAAAGATTCATCTCAATCTCTAATTTGAAGTTTATAAGCATTAGATTCTCTGAGTGAAACAAAATTTGGATCGTCTTTTAGTGTACCTATTACTGCAATATAAAAACTAATACACTATTTAGAATAGCTATGTACGTAAGTTATATTATAGTATACTATTTATAACTTTTGATTGTACTCACCAGCTTCTTCATTGTGAAGTAATTGATCAATAGTGAAAGCATTTGCTAGAGAGACCAGATCTGATGAATTTCTCTTTGTCTTATCTTTCTTATTCTTTGTTTTTATTCCTCTCTTTGGAATATCTTTGTGCCATCCAAGTTCTCCAAAGGGAAACATTAATGGGCATTGTAATGGATCATAACAAGTGTAGTAATACTCAATATTTCGTGGCTATCCACCATGAGTATATACTTGAATATTATGCCGACTGTTTTCACCATTTTCTTCGCCTTCTACTCATAAAGTAGCCACCTGTGATTCAGTTGGCTTATTGTATACTCTCTGGTCAACACCAGGCAGAGTACGCAGAATTATCTTATAGCTAGCTAAATTAGGAACATTGCTTAAGCCCCTAAAAAATTTTGCATATGGATTGTTCTCAAGGACAATCATGATTTTTTTTATTACATTTTCTAATAGCCTTGGACAGGCGGCCTTACAGTTATAAAGCTCATTTTCAGCATCATGAAAGTACAATTGCATGTTACTGACTGGATTGCTAGCAAGTGTCAAGTTATTCAGAAAATGATGCACTTATCCTTGTACTTTAAATGTATACACTCCTTTGTTTCGTTTAGAAAGATTCTTATCACATTTAACGCCAAAAGATGTGAATCCAAAGTGATTAATGCAAGTTCTAATCAACTACCTAAATGTTTCCGCTTCCTCAGAAGATGAAGTTAAGAGTTCTCTCAAAATATCTGGAAGCTTATTCTGCATGAGGACTATATCGCCATTAGCACAACAAAAGTTTGCCATCTCTGAGTAAAACTTTTTGGCTCCACAGTGTAAATAGTCCTTTTGTTTTGGTAGAATACCAAGAATGTCAACTATATAGTCTAACAAATCTCTTCCTTTCTTAGGAGTGCTTCCTAAAGTAAAACAATAAATAATAATTGACTGCATTAGAAACCTCTATAGTAAGGTGTTTTTTTAATTAAGATAAAGTACAAAATATTGACTATAACCTAAATGTTTTCTTTTTCTTTGGCATATGTTTTGCCATTCATAGGACAGTTGCATTGCTTCATCTTGCAATGATTGATTTGACACATAAGATCACAAGATCATAATTTTAGTAAATATGATACCAAGCAGATGATACACTAAATTTTTGAGGAGTGGTAAAAGGAATTACCTCTATTATGGTCCATAGGTGTAGCAATGTTTTCAGAATTTCTTGATGGCTGGATATACTCTCGCATATGGTTATGCTCCTAGTACAAATAGCCTGAGTAGGCTAGACAGTTTCATTGCAAAACTTTTTAGAGTTCTATCTAATATATGCTTATTGCCTATTTTTAGTAAGCCTAATACCATCATTGTTTTGAGCTTCAGAGGCATCTTGCAGATGTTCTCTATCAATATCTAATAGAGAAATGTTTACTGGTTCAGTAGAAGATTGCTTCTTCATTTGAAAATGATATAAGCGCAATCTTTTTTATTTCCATCTAAGGTAAGCCAGCTTTCTATAGTTTTTCTTCTCTAAATGGTTACCTAAACGTGGCAAGCTTACAAAAGCAACGTGTTGTAAATTAGACATCATGGCATAACTGTGTGTAGTAGCCTATTTGCCATTGAACTTTTGAAATTTTGGTCTTGGACTTGCATGCTACAATTTCCTAATATTGGTTCGCATAAAATTTGTCGTTGCATCCTTTGTCAGTTGAGTCAATAATTATGTTTGTCTAATTCATTTTTTCCTTTCTTTTGATTGTCAAAATTTAACTCATAATGAAACAGGCTATCAATTATCTTAGTTATGCATTAAATCTTGCATATGAACAATCAGCTTAGACCAAGCAGTTTGAAAGTTCATTACCAGAGTTCACAATCATAGGCACACAATATATATGATTCAATAGTAAGCAGCTACCAATGCTTATGAAATTTGGAAATATCAAGTAAACTTAACGAGCATTTTATCAAACATTAGGCAGGCTAGTTATGAGTAATATGACTAACCTGAAGTAAAGTGATGGTCCAAGCCAAAATCTTCAATACTGAAGGCAATGCTGCAACATGAAAACAGGAAACATGTAAAAGAAACTATGTGTTACTACAATAAGATATAAATGCATATATGTGATGAAGAAAAAGCTAAGAAAAATTTTATTACCAAACGATTAGAAAGCAAGATAGTGAAGGAAGATTTCTTTCTGCTATGTGCAAACAAAAAAGAAATAAAGCAGAACAGCAGCTATTAATGAATGTAGTAGTGTGGACTGTACTACTCAAGGCTGAACTATTCAATGTTTGTTTGTTGATAATAATTTCGTCTAAAAAGGTAGTTTATGAAAGCTAATATAGTACTTTGTATTTGAATCTAATGGTTATGAAAAGATGAAGTACAACTGATAACTTATCAAAAGGTTGACATTTATATGAAGTACAACCTAACTCTTAGAAAGAAAGCAATCGTCTAATCTGATTAGGTGATTGTCAAAAAGTGCAGTGGTTGAAGAATGCTTCTTTTTTTTTCACTTTGTTGCAAACAAACCAGAGTAAAAACTGGAGAACCAAACAATCTCTAAGTTGCCTTCTTGAATGCTCTTAACTGGAATTGATAACTTTAAGAGCTTCTTGATAACATTAAGAACCAAATGTATAAATGAATTAAAATGGAATTGATTACAAAAATGTATAATATATTAAGTGGCAATGTTAGTTCAACTCTTAACTGGAATTGATAACTTTAAGAGCTTCTTGATAACTTTAAGAACCAAACGTATAAATGAATTAAAATGGAATTGATAACAAAAATATATAATATATTAAGTGGCGATGTTAGTTCAATTGTGTATCCTAAAATGACAATAAAAATATGAATAAACATAAAGTCAAGTGTTACCAAAAATTTTAGACATTAACAAATCAAAATAAAATTGATACAGATAAATGTACATTGCATTGAGTAGAAATAATAATCTTGTTCTTTATAATAGGATAGAATCAATTTTGCTTTACATTAATAATCTTTTGCTTTACATTAACTTTATATGATAACTTATTTTGACAAATATATTTTAAATGATAAGGTTGAAAACTCGAATAGAAATAATTAAATCTTAAGTTAATTTGTCAAATATAAGTTGAAATGTTAATGTGAATAGTAATAAATATAAATTCTAATTGAATTATATCTGTTCAAAATGTAGATATTGAAAAGTCTACTCAAAATAATTCAACCTTATAAAGATATGCTAAATGCAATCTAATTTGGGTTATTGAACACATCTAAAGTAATGCCAACTCCACAAGACAATACCAAATCCATATAGAAAGCAAAAAAGAAAACTCAAAATTCACCCATAATACCACATGTCAATAAGGGGAATTGCTACAGTAAATTTGGACCTCTACTTATCTTATAGTAAGATAAGATATTTGATAATACGTTATAGTATATTTTTAGTCCTTTAGATAAACATTCAATATTACACCTTGCAAGGGGACATTTTAGTTTTATTCCCAGAATCTACATAGCGCTTAAAACAAGTAGTACCAATGCCCATTGATTTTAGTTCGGCCTATCAAAGCCCATCTCATGTCGGGCCTAAAGAACAAGACATTAAACTCCGATATAGTCGAGCCACCCCAGTTTAGTACCACCACTACTCTTTTTCTTTCGTAATTCCCCTGGTAACCTTCTCCTTCCCTGAAGCATTCTCAGTAGCCCTTCGCGTTCTTCTTCTTCCTTATGCAAGCTATACTCGTGCTTCTCATTCACCCTCTTTTTCTACCTGCTGCTCTTTTAAGGGTCTTGAAGGAGACAAGTTTCAGCTAGAGATTTTGTATGCAGGTTAGTTTCTTATTGTTTTTGCTGTACTTTTCTTACTCTGATGATTTTATCCAATAGACTTCAAATTTATCAATGTTCTTGGGATGTTCTTGGCGGATTGTCATAGTCTTTCCATTAATCTTTTAGTAAAGTAGAAATGTTTTTTGATTTGATCCTGAGTTGAAATTGGTCGACTTAGACAATTAGGCTGCATGTTTTACTCATTTGATTCTTCCTGAATTGTCCTCAGTCACCGATTTTGGAGTCTCCGACTTGTAGGGTATCGTTATCAGAATGGCCTGCCAAGTTTCGATGATGAATTTTTGAAGCATGGTTAAAAGAGAAATTCAGTGCATTGATTATTTTGCAGAGATTTTATTTAAAGCTCAAAAGTGCAAGAATGATGGCACTTTTTGCGAACCTAGGTATGCTGGTTGAATTCATTTAATTCCTGAATGTTTTCCCGTTCTTTCTATTTCTTTAATCATGAGTTTGTTGATTTACTGGAACTCTAAGTTTGTTTCTGGTAGCTCACTGATCATAATTGGTACCGCAGGATTAATGTTTCAGTCTGCCTCAAGATGCTTTCGTGTGATTGCCTCTTACAGGAGCTTGTCATTTTCAAGTAATGGACCTTGCAATCAGGATGGTGGATCAGCTTCTTTTGGAAATGGGGTTAACCAAGAATATTTGGGAAAATCAGAGGGTATATGGCAAGAAGCGGACAGGGTGTGCCAGATCCTGGAGAGTGGATCTTGGGGGCCTTCAGTTGAAAATGCTTTATCTACGTATGATGAAAAACGTCATTCAGAACTAGTTATTGGAGTCTTAAGGAGGCTGAAAGATGTTGAACAAGCACTAAACTATTTTCGGTGGGTTGAGAAGAAAACTGACGAAGCGCATTGTCCGGAGGCATACAATAGGCTTCTCATGGTAATCGTGAAGAGTAAGAGGTTTGATCATGTGGAACAAATTTTGGAAGAGATGGGTCTTGCTGGGTATGGCCCATCCAACAGTACCTGTATTCAGCTAATAGATAGCTATGTCAAGACTCGAAAATTAAGGGGAGCATTTGATTGTATTCAGACAATGAGGAAGTTAAAGTTTCGCCCTGCATTTTCAGCTTACACTACCCTGATTGGTGCCCTATGTACTGTTAATGAACCTGATCTTATGCGGGCACTCTTTCTTCAGATGCAAGAATTAGGTTATGAAGTGAGCGTTCATTTATTTACGACTCTTATACGAGTATTTGCCAGGGAAGGTCGAGTTGATGCTGCTCTCTCGCTTTTGGAGGAGATGAAAAGCAACTCATTGGATGCAGACATTGTTCTCTATAATGTGTGTATAAACTGCTTTGGCAAGGTGGGTAAGGTGGATATGGCTTGGAAGTTTTTTCATGAGATGCAAGCTAATGGATTCGTACCTGATGAAGTTACATATACGAGTATGATTGGTGTTCTCTGCAAGGGTAACAGACTGGATGAAGCTGTGCACCTGTTTGAACAGATGGAGCAGAATAGGGCAGTACCATGCGCATATGCTTATAGCACTATGATCATGGGATATGGATCTGCTGGAAAGTTTGATGAAGCATATAGGTTACTTGAAAGGCAAAGGTTAAAGGGATCCATACCAAGTGTAATTTCATACAATTCTCTTCTAACCTGCCTTGGGAAGAAGGGAAAAGTTGATGACGCATTAAGGATCTTTGAGGAGATGAAAAAAGATGCAGCACCTAATCGCACAACTTATAATATCATCATTGACATGCTTTGCAGGGAAGGACAGTACAGAGCTGCTTTAGATGTTCGAGATGCCATGAAATCTTCAGGCTTGTTTCCCAATGTATTGACTGTGAATATAATGATTGACCGTTTGTGTAAAGCTCAGAAACTTGATGAAGCTTGTTTTATTTTTGAAGAAATGGACCACAAACTTTGTATGCCAGATACAAGGACATTTTGCTCTCTTATAGATGGCTTGGGTAGGCATGGCAGGGTAGATGATGCATACAGGTTATATGAGCAGATGTTAGATTCTGATCAGGCTCCTGATGCTGTTGTTTATACATCCTTGATTAAGAACTTTTTCAGGTCTGGAAGGAAGGAAGATGGGCACAAGATTTACAAAGAAATGGTTTCTGGAGGTGTTGGCCCTGATCTTTTGCTCCTTAACACCTATATGGATTGTGTTTTCAAAGCTGGTGAGACAGAGAAAGGCAGAGCTTTGTTTCAGGAAATTAAGAATCTGGGTTTTACTCCAGATGTGCGGAGTTATTCTATTCTGATTCATGGTCTTATAAAAGCAGGCTTTGCACGCGAAACATACGAGTTATTTTATACAATGAAGGAAAGAGGGTGTATTCTTGACACCCTTGCTTATAACACGGTAATTGATGGATTCTGTAAATCAGGAAAGGTCAATAAAGCTTATCAACTGCTGGAGGAAATGAAGGTGAAGGGTCATGAACCTACTGTTGTCACTTATGGTAGTGTTATTGATGGGCTTGCAAAGATTGACAGGCTTGATGAAGCTTACATGCTTTTTGAAGAAGCAAAATCCAAAGGTGTGGAGTTAAATGTGGTGGTTTACAGTAGCCTTGTAGATGGGTTCGGGAAGGTGGGTAGAATTGATGAAGCATATCTGATTATGGAAGAATTGATGCAAAAAGGCTTGACGCCGAACACTTATACTTGGAACTGCTTGATTGATGCTCTCGTGAAGGCTGAAGAAGTAGATGAAGCTCTTGTCTGCTTTAATTCAATGAAAAACTTGAATTGCAGTCCAGACTCAATAACTTACAGCATTCTCATAAATGGGCTTTGTAGGGTGCAAAAATTCAATAAAGCCTTTGTTTTTTGGCAGGAAATGCAGAAGCAAGGTCTAAAACCCAAACTGATTACTTATACCACTATGATATCTGGGCTTGCAAAGGCCGGAAATATACTAGAAGCTGATAAACTCTTTGAAAGGTTCAAGGCAAATGGAGGTGTACCTGATTCAGCCTGTTATAATACTATGATAGAAGGGTTAAGCATTTCAAATAGGGCATTGGAAGCTTACCAACTATTTGAAGAGACTAGGTTAAGAGGTTGCAACATATACACAAAAACATGTATTGTTCTTATGGACTCTCTGCATAAGGCTGAGTGTCTTGAGCAGGCAGCAATCGTGGGTGCTATTCTGCGGGAAACAGCAAAGGCACAGCATGCATCTAGATCATTGTAACAATGGATTGGTTGCTGTTATTAGCGACTGATCACAATCTGATGTGCAGTTTTTATGTGTTTATTTCTTTGAATAGGTGGGCTATCTGGACGCATTATTTTAATAGTTTAGGGCACAGCAATATAGGTCTAAATTGGGGATAGAATCACACAGTTAACTACATAAACTGGTTTTGAGCCTATCCTCTAACTTTCCTCTTCCTTTTGTCTTTTTCCCTCATCAATTGCAATTTCTGACTTCATTTTATGGCATTGTGTTGCTTGTTTAATTAGTCTTCTTCTAGTGTTCATTCAACTGTTTTTTTTTTTTTTGGGATCAAAAGTCAATTTTCATTACTGTAAACAAGGCTACAAAAGTGTGGAGTTAGTGGAGCAAATGCCACAAAAAGATCAAACTGCCATATTCACAGCTGGAAGGTATTAAACCATTCCTCATCTTGGTTAATGTTTAAAACATAATCTGCTAATCTATTAGCTATACTATTTCCTATTAGGAGCAAAAGAGAAGGAACAGAAGTGAATCAAAGAACTGAGCATATTGATGTCCTCGAGCATGGAAGTCAGGTTAGCATCTTGACTCCTCTTGGCTTTTAGTTGTGAACTAGTTGTTTGCTAGAGCATGTTTGATGTGAATCCTATGCCATCCTGCTTCAATAGCTTTAATTATAGATAGTTTCAGTCCTTCGGTCTCATCTTGGATGCTGTTCCCACTTTTCCTTTCATTGATTGCCCAACTAGCCTTGACGTGTTTCCTCCAGTCCATATCTACCACTCCAAACCCAAGTGATTCAAATTTGGAACTTGAGTGTGTAGCTAAGTCAATGTCAATCATATCTCTGTCCATACCTCGGGGAATCTGATCCTCACTTTGGTCTATTGATTCATTAGGGCTCCTCCTCGTTACATTCCTTCCGACATTCTCATATTCCAGCCATTCCTGCCAAGCTTTCATTATTGTATCCTGAAATCCCCTTCTAATCTCAGAGAACTGGAATCTCAACTGTTATCCAACTGCTTATAATTTCTAATAACATGTATTTGACTCTTAGATCATGGTATAGCTCATGGTACTGCACAACGTCACCAAAATAATTTGGTGACTTAGTTTGACTTTCTCACATTGCTATTCCATTCAAGATTTGGTCCACTTCATAGGGACATGAATAATTATTTTCATGTTATTGCATTTACATAATAGTGCCAAAAGAATTTGGTGAAGTAAACTGGGTGTTGCACCAGTTCTCTTTTTTAAACTTTCACTGCAGTTAAAGTTTAAAAGAAATGTTTGTTGATTGATCATGTCTCTCTACAAATGAATGTCATGGACTTAGATTTGTTAATGATTCATATCCACATTTACTCTTTTGATCCATACACTATCAGGTACTTGACAACACCTTGGCTTTCAAGTCCACATTTCCATGTGACTTTTGTGAACTTCCTCAGGAGGTCCCTTGTTTAATTACAAAAGCTGAAGATTTTAATATAGGACCATGATAGAAAATTATTTACAGTTTTCCATGGACACAATGTTGACTAATAGGTGGTTGAGGGAGTAGTCATGTTCTTTGCTCCTGAGTAATCACAGCATTCTGGGTGTATCCTCTTGTTGTCAATGGCCAAAGTACTCTTAAGAAAACATAGGTAAGCTTTCATTCTTTTCCTTCAAGTAAATCGTGTTGCTTGTTCTTGATTGCACTGTCATATTGAATTTTGCATTTCAATGGATAAATTTGAATGTGAGAAACATTTGTTTAGTGTGTCCTGAGAGGAGAGCAAGGAAAAGAATAGATGCCAACATTTGTACCTTTTTTTTTGTAATGTATACTTTGAAGAGATCTAATTAATTGCGTTTTTGTGTGTGACAGATTTTCAAAGACATTGACAGGTAATGAGAAACTTTGTGCGGTATCTACTGAAAACTTTATGCCAAGAATCACTTAAAAGACTCGATGAGTAATTATAATTTGAAAGAAGAATACTACAGTCTAGACAGTGGGGAATTGACATCTGCTCTTCAATAAAGTTTGCTCAAGTTTGACAGGAAAAGGGATGGTTGTTTCAGTATTACAAAAAATTAACAAGTAATATTGTGAAGGTTTTGCTTATAAAATTATGAAGTCATGGTAGTGAATGATTGGATGCTTGTGAAAGCCAATTAGATGTAGAGTTTTCTAAGTTGCAATAAGATTGTTTATGCTTTATCAGATACTTTGGTAAGTTTGAAGGTAAGGTCAGAAGCAGATGACTCTGTCAAATGGAGATGAGAGACTACTGAATTTATGACTGTTCAAAAGCTGTGTGGTCTTGTCAAAGCATTTATATATCAACAGCTTAGGAGGAAAGTCTTTAAAAATGTAGTATAAAGTGGGAATGGGGTTGCAAAAGGATAGTCGTCTCTCATGTGCCACTCATGCATCTTATTTTTTTTGGCATTCTTACCAAATAACGTGTTTCCAGATTTTTAGGTATTTGGTGAGAATTTACTGGGTTCTGGCCTCAAGACATCAAAATCTGTCTCTCTCTCCTCCCAAAAATCAGTCGCATCATTTTCTTCTCTTCTTCTTTAGTTCTTCTTCTTCCTAATTTCTTTTACCCCCTTGAATCTGATCTTCTTCTAACCAATCTACCTAATCAACAAACGAAGAAGTTTTTTCCTAGAGATACTTGTACCCACTCCGACTCTCTCTTGAAGAACAGAGGAAAAGCTGCTTAAGCTGAATTAGGAAGATGACTAATCCATCTCCATCATCCGATCTGAATAATTTGTAAATACAATCATGGTATTTTTTTTATCCTTTTGCTGATGTTTAATATATATATATATATATATGCACACTCATATATTATATTTTTATTGATGATTTTATCTTTTCTTTTTTGGCTGTTTAACCACGGAAGAGAGAAGCTTTCATCTTCTTCTAATCTAAGATGTGGAATGATCTGATTTTTTTTTTTTTTGCCTTTTAAACTGATTTCGCCTTCCTTTTGTTCTTTTTTTTGTGGTTTTTTTAGAATTTATTGTTGAAAATATAGTGGTTTTTAATTTTTTTTTTAGGGTAGAAATCATGTAAAGGTAAACATTTTGTACCATAATTTCTTATTATTTTCTTGTTGTATGTTTTACCCGTAGTTTTTTTTTCCCAGATTTTTCCTTGACTTTAAGCACTCAAGCCATTATTGATACATGTCAGAAGGTTTCTTCTCGCGTGAGTTTTATATCTTACTCTGAAACTAAAAAAAAATGGTGATAAAAAAGAAGTGATAGCTTAACATCCCAAACAAGGTTTTTATTTAAGCAAAAATAATGAAAGGTGCAAATGTGGATTTGAGATTTTTTTGTCCCTTATAGTTTTGTTATTAGTTTGAAATTCCAGTGTTGTAAGTTCAAGTTTGAAGATTTCGTCTTGGATGACTAATTTTACTTGATGGGTTTTGTTTATATTTGAAGGATTTCTGGTGAAAAGATCATATTGGCCCTTGTGCAATACAGCACAATATTACTTCATTCCATGAGTTTGTTCCCGACTTGTTTGTAGGATTTAGAGTTTGCACCCTTTTTAGTATGGTAAATGTTTAATGCATTTTAAGGTGGTTTTACTCCCTAGCTGTATTTTGCATAGTTAAACAAATATATTCCAAAATAGGTTGGAATTATGAGGAGTCAACTCAATAACTGCATCGTTGATCTTCTTTAATTTGTTCCAATTTGAATTTGCTAAAGGAATAGTGAAAGCTAATAGGATTGTTTAAATGTACACCTTGTTTCTGGCAAAGGAAAGATAAATGAAGAAACTGTTTTATGCTTTTTTCCTTAACCGTCTCTTCAGTTTAGTTTAACAGGTTTTCTTTGGTTGTATGTAATGTTACTTGCTTACTTTATCTTGTATTTAGTGTTTTATTTCTTTTCTGTTGCTCTTGTTTTTGCCTCAACACAGAGAACTGGCAAGGAAGGTATGATACTTGAAGCTGATAAGATGACTTTGAGTTTGATTGTAATATAAAGTGGAATATGGTTGTCCTCTTGGGTGTCGCTCATGTGACTTCATAGGTACTTGTGTTCCAATTTGACATTACATTTTCTTTTGCTAGGCAGTGGTTGTTCTTATGTATACTTGAAGCTGATAAAATGACTTTTGAGTTTGATTGTAGTATAAGTGGAATGAGCTGCTAGAGAATGGTTGGGTTCTTGGGTGTCGCTCATGTGACTTCATAGGCACTTATGTTCCAATTTGACATTACATTTTCTTTTGCTAGATAGTGGTTGTACTTATGCATATCTTTATCTTTAAAGTATGTTTGATAAAACTGAAAACTGAAATCTAAAGTTTGAATCTATTACGTTATTGAAATTTTAGGTACTAAATCTGATATATTTGAGTGTGTATCACAATAAGTGATAAATGAATAGCCTATCACTTATTTTTGGGAGCAAGTTTTGCCTAGAAAATTCAGTATCACTTAAATAATTCAAATGTTTTAATTTTGATTATCAAACGCATCTGAACATATTAAGATTTGAATTCCATTAAGTGTGAGTGCTGAATTGAGTTATCAAACAAGGCCTTAGAGTCTTTTATCATTTAAATAAGTATTTCCCATTGAAAAAGAAAATAGCAAGTATGGTTTGGGTTCTTATTGGTTTGCATGTTTGAGTTTATGACCAGGATGTACAAATGAGATTGAGAGGTAGATGGTACTTGCAGTGTAATCTACTGCACAAATTAGACTTGAAATTGTAGCTGGATAGAGATCAATTGAGAAATTTTACAATTCAAATTATACAGCAAGAGGTATATCTACACTTACTTTTGTTTTATGCCTCAGTGGGCTTGATTTTTTTTTATAGGATGGGAGATTCTATTTAAAAGACTCCATAATTTATCAGATTTTGTCTGTTCTTTCCCTTCTTTTTTTTTTGGCCTTCTAACAAAAAAAATGTAAATTTGAAGGCACTTAATCAGGTTGTACATTTTCCCATAAACTTATGACTTTGAGTGTGCTGATTTTCTTTTCTTTTATCTTTTCCTGTTATTTATTTAACATGTAATTGATGTTTAGACACAAAACGAGGGGAAAGGAAGGGAAAAACCTGATATAACTCACCATACATGTCCATATTCTAAGATAACAGGGGCTTTAATTGCCAAATTTGCTACAGAAAAGGTCTTCGTTCTAATTCAGCTTGCTGGAGCATAGAGAAGTTTCTTACCGTTGTTTGCTTTTCTTGCCAAGATGGTGGTCAAATTTCATTGTATTAATTTTCTTAAAGAGCATCAGTAGCATCAAAGACAACAGACATCTGTTATGTAGAGAACTGTTTTGCTCTAGATGACTGTAATTTGTTTTTGCAGAAATTAATGCTAATTATGAATGTCAGTTGTGTTAAAAGCTGGTGCTGGAGTTTAAAAAATTAATCAATTTGTTAAGTTCCAAGGATTGAAGATAAGTAGGTGAGAATTTATCATGTTGTTAAGCAGTACCTATTGAAATTTATACTTCTAAATTAGATCAGCTACCGTTGTACTTGTACACATCATTAGTTTTTGAATTTTTTTTATTCGTTATTCTATTTTGCAGCAGCAGACATGATCATAATAAGGGAATTTGTGATATATAAGCTTTGGAAAGAACACAGAACAGAAGGATGAACCCCACCTATTATGTTTTGGATAAATTTTTAATCCATTATTCTAAATATTAACTCTGAAATTGATCTCTTTAGACAAATTTAATGCCTCTTAATTTTATTTAGCTATTCTATTTTCTAGTTTGCTATCTTTTTAGTTGCATCTCTGTTCCTTAATTAACTTTAGATAAAATCGAATCCATTAGGAATGCTCGGGTCCATGGTGGTCAGATTAAGGATCCTTTGCAACAGGTGCTTTTTGGAATTAATTTACCTGAAGAATTAAGCTAGTGGGGCTGGTGAAGCATCACTGCAGCAAATCTTAGCAAATTGTTGCAGATTTGATGGCATGCTCCAGGTTTAGCCATGCTGAAACTGAACTTTAATGGAGCTGTATTTTATGAAGGATAGGAACAATATACAGTTAGTTCTGACAAGGGAATTACAACAAAGCCTCCTTGCCCAGACAACTAATTCCAAGCAAGCTAAAGCTTCCGCATGGACTGGAGAATCCACTAAAATCTTCTTGGATAACTTATGAATTGCCTGTTCGCAGGGATTGAAGATTACAAAACCAATGCCACCGCTGCCCAGACGGACTATCAAAAAAACTATCTGTTCGGTCTAGTCCCAGGAAATTGACCAACGAGAATAATAGAGTTCTCGGCAATTCAATAATGACAATAACAGAAGAATAAAAAGAGAGTACAAAAGAGAGAATACAAAATTTAGGAAATAATTTTTAAACTCAAAAGGTACCTAAAACTGAAAATACAAAAGAGCCTAATTAGCATTAAATGTTGAATGGCTCCAAGCTCATGACTTGTTCTTTTGGTTTGATACCTAACCAACTCCTCTCTAATTGGGCTGTGGGTCCTTTAAAACTCTCTTGAATTGGTGTATATGGTACTTGGACCGGTACCTTTAGCACAATTAAATTTATTTAAATCTACTATATTTATAATCATCAAGAGGAGATATTTCTTTATAAAATTTTTGATGTGGGATAAAAAGACAAATTCAACAAATCACCCATCTTGGCGTGTATCTAATATCGACAAATAGCAAACAAATGGCAAACAAGCTTCACCTTCTCCATAAAAAGTCCCAACGGATCTCAACGAACTACCAAAATCCTAATAGACCCTAACGAGCCACCAACGAACCAGGATGCAAAAGACTCAATGGATCTCAACGGGTCAAAACTCACAAAAGGTTCAACATATCTTAACGGACTAAAAGACAAACATATTAATCTTGCTCCATCTTCTTCACAAAATTCTCAATGAGTTCCAACAGACCAAAGAGCTCTTCTTCAAAACCAAACTGAAGTCCCACAAAAAATTCTTTGTCTTCATTCTCTGTAGCGGTGCCCTAAATGATCCCACAATTCCCAAAAATGATCTACATATTCCCTTAAATAATAATGGTGATTGTATTTCTGATGAAAAATTTGATGCAAACCCAATACCTATTAGATATTTTTGATAATGGAATAGAATTTGACGATTTTGATTGGCACTATCCATCTCTTTAAAATGTTGTGATTCGATGTTATTTCTTATTAAAGAATTCGCATATTAATTAAAATAATTAAATGAAAGAATTACATATTATTAAGAAAGGTGGGTTTATGTCACTTTGTATAATTATAATCCAGTTACCTGCCATGATTGATATAAGACCTTAAGAGATGCTGAACATGAAAATATTTAATAACTAATAAATATGCAGAACTAAATAAAGCTTTACTAATCATTATAGAGAAACTCATTTAAATCCACCATGAATTCTTATGAAAGAATAACATATTTCCAAGAATGTCAAAATTTTATTAGTAAAGATCTAGCAGCTAATGCTAAAATAAATAAGGTAAGACAACTTACTGTTAAATATTCCTTTGAAGAAATAATATTAGAAGCATTAAATATATTATTAGATATTGAAAAGGTAAGACAACTTACTGTTAAATATTCCTCTGAAGAAATAAATTAGAAGCATTAAATATATTATTAGATATTGAAAAAAGAAACTTAGAAAAGATTGTTTCAAATCGAAATTTACATTTAGTAAGAACGCACACATGAATTTGGGTAACTACAAAATAATAGAACTTGAAAATTTAAAAATAGAGAAAGACCTATTTGTAATACAAAAACAATGTTATACATATATAAGATTTAAAGAAAGGAATTCAAAAAAATTAAAGAAAAACTAGAGAAAATAAATTCAGAAAAAAATTACTGAAAAAAAATATGACCGCTATAGAATACCTAACAAAGCATATTACTAAAATAAAATGAGTGAGTCTGAAAATAACTTTATTTATCTCTCAGATTCTGAAATAGAAAATATAGGTAATAAACTTAATAATTTGACGATAAATATAAAATTGTATATGAAACTAGAAATAAACCCAAATATAACTGATATACCTTCATCCAGTAGACCTGCCTCTTCATATGCTAGGCGTGAACTTGGTTTAGAAAAGTCTTTCATTTCATCATTAATGAATATAGCAAAACAAAAAGACTATTTAGACAAGGGATAATTGCAGAAACCTCCCCTGAGATTTCTGACATTTGCACTGACCTCCCCTCTAGGTTTAGAAATTGCATTCACCTCCCCTGAACAGTAACAATTTGTTGCAGAAACCTCCCTGACAGCTTGATGTCCCATTAAAAAATTATTTGTAGAAGTGAGATAAAACATTTCTTCCAATTTTGCCCTCATCTTGCTTGACAATTATTATTTGCTTGACAATTGCTTAACTAATTATCTAATTAGTTAATAGTTAAGCTAATTAACTATTAACTAATTAACTATTAACTAATTATCTAATTAATTAATTAACTAATTAACTAATTTCTATTTATCTAATTTACTAATTAACTAATTATCTAATTAACTAAAGCTGTTGTCTGTCTGAAACTAACAAACTATTTGCATGTTAAACTAATTAACTGCTTAACTAATTAACTAATTAACTAACTAACTGATTAACAGACTATTTGCATGTTAAACTATATGCAGTATGCATTACTTATTTAAAGTATCGGCTCTTTATGGGTATTTTATTTTCAAACATTTAATTTATGATAAAAACATCAATGTTTGTAAGTAAAATTCAAAAAGTGTTACAAAAAATATCAATATTCTTACTTTCAAATATTTAATATATGGCCCTATGCCCCTCCCTTTTTTCAAATATTTAATATTCTTACTTTCAAAAAGTATTACAGTAATATTCTTACAAAAAGGGAGGGGCATAGGGCCATATATTAAATATTTGAAAGTAAGAATATTGATATTTTTTGTAACACTTTTTGAATTTTACTTACAAATATTGATATTTTTATCATAAATTAAATGTTTGAAAGTAAAATCCCCATAAAGAGCCGATACTTTAAATAGGTAATGCGTACTGCATATAGTTTAACATGCAAATAGTCTGTTAATCAGTTAATTAGTTAATTAGTTAATTAGTTTAACATGCAAATAGTTTGTTAGTTTCAGACAAACAACAGTTTTAGTTAATTAGTTAATTAGATAATTAGTAAATTAGATAAATAGAAATTAGCTAATTAGTTAATTAATTAATTAGATAATTAGTTAGTTAATTAGTTAAGCAGTTAATTAGTTAATTAGTTTAACATGCAAATAATTTATTAGTTTCGGATAGACAACAGCTTTAGTTAATTAGATAAACAAAAATTAGTTAATTAATTAATTAGATAATTAGTTAGTTAGTTAGTTAAGCAGTTAATTAGTTTAACATGCAAATAGTTTGTTAGTTTCGGACAGACAACAGCTTTAGTTAATTAGATAATTATTTAATTAGTTAATTAGATAAATAGAAATTAGTTAATTAATTAATTAGTTAATTAGTTAATAGTTAATTAGATAATTAGTTAATAGTTAATTAGTCTAACTATGCAGAAATAGTTTGATTAGTTAATAACTATTAACAATTAGATAATTAGTTATTAGTTTAACTATGAAGAAATAGTTTGCTTCGTTAATTAGTTAATTAGATAATTAATTAATTAGATAATTAGTTAATTAGATAAAATAGAAATTAGTTAATTAGATAATTAGTTAATTAGTTAATTAATTTAACTATGCAGAAATAGTTTGATTAGTTTAATTTGTTTAACAAATTAAACGTTGGTTTTGATGAAAGTACTCAAACCTTTCATCTGGTAAAGTCAAATCCAATAGGGGTACTCTAGTAATTTCACACACTTTTACCTTTTAAATTAGTTCCAACTTTTTCTAGGGGAGGTTAATGCAATTTCAAAATTGATAGGGGAGGTCAGTGCAAATGTCAGAAATCTCAGGGGAGGTTTCTACAATTATCCCTTTAGACAATGAAGGTTATACACTTAGATAGGATCACACCTGAAGTTATATTTCCTTTTGGAACATTTTAGATTTAAACTGTGTAAAAAATATAGAAGAAGTGATAGATAAATGTAAAATTGGATTAAGATTAGCTATTTCTATAAATAAATTATCATATGAAGAGTCAAAAGGATTTTTAGAAAGATCCCCAGTAAATCGCATCGCGTGATATTGGAAGACATTATCAGAAGAGATTAAGTAATAATATATGGAAAAGAACAAGATACAAGTCTTTGTGTCAACGGGTCGAGATTTTTGGAGATAGTGGCGGACTTTGTCTTGAATGGGCACTGGAACATTCCAATGCTTCTTCAGTGGCTTCCGGAAAGTATTGTCCCTATGATTCTACAGATAACCCCTCCTGATGTTTACTCTAAGCAGCCCGATAGGATGGTGTGGGATTTGGATATCTCTGGCTCTTTTTCCATTTCTTCTGTGTATAATTTGGTTCGCAAGGTCTCCAATATTTCCATATTTTCATCTAATATCTGGCTAACAGCTTTGCCAGCAAAAATCTCATTTTTTATGATGAGGATGTCGTCTGGTCGACTGTCGGTGATGGAGGTGTTGCAGCGGTGGGGTGTGTGCGGGCCATCACGCTGTACTTGCTGTGAAAATCCAGGGGTGGATTCAATTGATCATATATTTTGTGCTGGTGATGTCCCGCGGCAGGTTTGGGAGTCATTTCAAGTCGAGATTGGGGACTTTGCCACTCCATCAATGGTAAAACATGCAGTCATTCAATGGTGGTTGCGGCCGGCTAAGAACAAGTGGCTTAGATTGGTCTATCAGGTGTTGCCATCGCTGATTTGCTGGCACCTTTGGAAAGCTAGAAATGTGGCGGTGTGGGAAGGGAAGGTGCTATCGGCCATGCAGGTACATGGCTTTGTTCTTTCGGATCTCTGTGATATTCTCTAGGTGCATTTCAAGGACATGGGAGTGGGGCGATACTCGTGGCCAAGATTTTACACTTCGTTAGTAGGTTGGAAGACGCCGACTAAGGTCACTTTAGTTAGGTGGATCCCTCCGATCTCGACATTATTGAAACTGAACACCAATGGTTATTCTCAGGGTAATCCGGAAAGGAGTGGAGGTGGGGGGGTGTTGAGGAATAGTGCGGGAATATTCTTGTTAGGTTCCGTGGGTTATTGGGGTGAGACATCGAGTTTACATTCAGAATTGAAAGCTTTGTTATTCGGAGTTAAGCTGTGTGTTACGAGAGGTTTCTGTTGCTTGCACTTGGAATCGGACTCTTTACTTCTGGTCCAAATGGTTAAGGGGGTTAGTAGGTTCCCATAGGGATTGCAACGAGAGCTGGATGAATTGATTGCTTTTCGGCATTCTTTTCATTCCGTCACTCATTGTTACTGTCGCGCCCCATTTTTTGATAAAATGAATAAATGATTTAAAAATGTATTTTTTAATTACTCAATTTGTGATTGAAAAATGAATTGTGATTTAAAAGAAAAATGGGTCTAAATGGGGGTTTGAGAATGCGACGATTTGACCCAAAATTATAGTTTAAAAAGGGTTTTTAAAACTAAATACGGAGTCGCCACTTGGTAATGAGTTAAGGTGTACCAAGTCACCTAAAAAATGTATTTTTTAAAAAAAAAATAGGAAAAAGTAGTGAGAAACCCTTTTTAAACGACTCCTAGTCTACGTAAACCAAAGAAAAAGGTTCGGGAGTCACATTTGACAAAGGGGAAGGCAAGGATAAAATCCAAGGCACCCCTTTGACCTAGCCAAGGCTAGTTGCATGATTTAATCAAAGATTTTCTTGTTTTAACCAAAGAATTTATTACATTTGGATGCACTACATGAATGCAAACCCTAGACCTAGGGGTATTGGGGGAAATTTCTCTTCAAAGGTTGAGTGGTACCAATCACATTAATTGTGAAGCCCAATAACGATCCTTTGAAGAAGTCACGAATAATGCGAGTGGGATGCAAATGAATGGAATGCATGTATGCAATGTGAGGACATGAGTTTGAAAAAGTAATAATAAACAATAAAAATGTAAAGGAAAATGTGCACGTGAGTGGGCAAGGTACGGTATGTGAAATGATAATATGAAGTGCATGTGTGCAAGTGATGATAAAAGTGTTCGTGTGCAAGTGAAGAAACATAAAGGTGTACGTGTGCAAAATGGGAGGAAAAATGAAAGTGTGATGGGGGTATAAAATGATTGAGTGGATTTAAAAATGCATGAGCCTAGGGAATTCATGCATATTGGGTACGGGAAGACCTAAATCGTGACTCAATTTGCCCTTTTATAGAGGGAATACAAGCGTGCTAAGGCTTAGAAAAAGCCACACTCGTCTATATCCCATATTTAAGGGGATTCTCAAGCAAATGAACCCCTATAAACTAGCATGAAATGCAAAACCTAAATTGAGAGGGAAGGGATTAGAGGGGCATGCGAAATGATAAAACTAAGAAAAATGCATGACATGTAATGAACATGCAAACATGTACTAACGAGGGGAAATTCCTAAGAGTCTAGCGTTGGACTAGCCCATTCTATGAATTCCGACTAGCGTTGGACTAGTGGAAACGTTCATTCATTCATCACATTCTTTCATGGCCATGGAAAGCGAGTAGACATGTCAAACACTCGTAAACACATAGCACATAACACTTAGCATGCTCGACTAGATGCAAGGCCCTAATAAAGCAAATTAACACGTAACAACTAAGCATGCAAGACACATAAGACAATTAAAGCCCTAACTATTACATTTGCTAGCTAGGCACATGACTTCGATAGGTCTTCATTGAATGCTCCTCCAAGCCCTATCTATTACATTAGGGAGAACCTACTACAATCTAAAAGGGGGAAAAGGAATAAAATAATTAAATTCCTAACTATTACAAGCCAAGAGGTGTACACATACCCCATTAAAAAAAATAACTTACTAAAAGCAAGAGTAAATAAAGTAAAGGAGCTAAAGACAGGCAAGGAAAGCAAATTAATCATGCCAATTCACACATAACACATAGGAGCACGTAGAGTCAAATAAAGTAAGAAATAAATGATTAGATATACCTCCCCTTCGATGGTAATCAAATGAAGTGAAAATGGTTTCAAAACAATAAAAAGGTCAAGGTACCACTTTATTTGGAAAAATTAAAGAAAACATACAAACACGGGCTCACATGGTCATAAAGCTCTTAAATTCATGCATGAAGTGCAATTTAAACAAAGCATGGTAATTATTTGAAGCAAACAAGCAATAAAACTTGCAAAATTAAAGCTGCCAAGGACCAAATTGAGGACATTATTCAATTGGTTGGGTCATAGGGGAACAAAAGGAAACTTGAGGGGTTAAAGTGCAAATTTTAGAATATATTTCATGCATGCTACGTAAATCTCTTTGTTTTGCTGGTTCCTTTCATCTGCAACATGCTAAACTTCTCAAATACAATCCTAATATGCAACTAACATCTCACCAATCAATCAAAGCCATCGGCATTAAACTAAAAACTAACACATAATTCAACAAGCCAACAAATTATGATGAGATAATGTAAATTCCAGCAATCTTTCATGCAAACTCAAGAAGATTTCTGCAAACGGAAAGTGCAAGCTTGCTGCATTTTTGCTTCAAAGCTTGCTGCAAATCTTCTTCTTGCAAGGATATCAACCTCAACGCTAATTTTTGATCAAAAATCTTTCAACCAAACATTCAAAGCTAATCTAAGCATTATAACACACAATTTCAAAATTCAAACAAACCCAAATATAGAAGAAAACTGATGCAAAGACATAAAGAATCTTATGCATTCAGCAAATTCCAGCCACGACATTTCTTTTCATTTTTATCATGCAAACCAGATTTTTGATTCAAACACGCAGCTTTGATTAGATATTTCTCAAACCAGCATCTTAACTCTAACTAAACAACAAGCTGCTTAACTCAACTCCAAACAAACAAGAACAATGAAGGAGCTAATGCATTACAGAAAATCTGGACAGACATTCATGTAGAATGCTTTGGCAATCTGAAATCCACTTTCCAGCTCAAATATTTTAGATGTTTAAACACTCAAACTCAACACCCAACCTTCCATTTCCTCCCTTCAAAACACAATTAAGCATGCAGCTGAAGTACAAACTCAGAAAACAGCCATGGAAAGAAACAGTAAGAAGAAAAATGCAGCAATTTTTATTTGCGTGCAAACACTCCAACAAGCTCTACCAATATGTCATTTACAGACCAAATGCAAGGAATTTGCCCCCCCATTACTATCGAATGTCCCCAAACATGAACTTTCTTATAGACGCAAACAAAGCCAATGAACAAAACAGGAGCAATGAAGCGCAGCTTTTCTTATTTCAGACAAGACTTCCGGATATCATCTTAACAGTAATCGCATGCATGACCCTCTTAAAATATTCTAGAGTGAAATCAACAAGTGTGGAACATTTTACAGCTTGTCAAACTTTAAATGCAACAATTTGGAATCCCAAAATTCCCAAAGAAAACTGGAAAAATTCTTTCTCCCTTCCTCGGATAAATTGAAACATTTCCAGCAGCTATGTGTCAACAATTTTGGCCAAATTTGCCCACAGTTCAAATGGTTTACTACTGAATGTCATACAAGACTTAAAACAACATTTTTCATGCATTTCCAAGCATTATTTTCCAGAGAAAAATTCCCAAAAACAACTGCAAATTCCAGTTTCACTCCCTCGGCAAATCACATAAATTTTCCAGCACTTGGTTGGTCTTAAATCCGAATTTACCTCGGTTGAATCATTGTGTTAAGTACCCAAAACTAACATGCAAGGCTACTTAATGAAATTACTATCATTTCTAATTCAGATCAAGTTCGGACAGCAACTATAAACATCCACAAATCCAGAAATTCATTCGGCTATTCTCGGATGATCTTGCATGCAGCAGATTTTCTTGTTCATTTTTATTTCTTGCTTAACCGAGCTAATGAGCTGCATGCAAAGCTTAATCATCTTGTCTTAAGTTAGTTAATCACATTTATAAGCTCAGATTGCCTCAGGGAAACAAAATTAAAGCTGCATTTCCATTTCAGTTTCTCGGCAAACCCATTCCTTCCAAATCAGATTTTTCTAATGCTTTGTTTTCATCATCCGGAAGCATAAACTTCACATGCAAGCTCTTAAACAGCTTCATCTACCCATAATTAGCTAGCCTAAGTCTAGAATTTACCTCAGCTGGGAGCTCAGCTCACGCAACAAGAAGCTGCAATGTTTCTTTCTCGGCTAGCTCTCGGACAGCACAGGAATGCAGCCCGCCAACTCCCTCTCTTGCTCAAGCTTGCACGCGGAATGGAATGGAGGATGATCGCAGATGGTTGAGGTTGAAGAAAGGAATGGAAGCTCTAGGCAGTGAGGAAGAGGATGATAAAACTCACACGGTTATCTCTCACACTCACTCGCGAACAATTTAAGAAAGCAACTTGCGCAACTTCCTCCCTTGCTCAAGCTTTTGATCAGACAGGAAAATGGGAAGCTCGGCTCTTCACTCTCGGTCGATAATCCCGAGGAAGCCGCTCCCTCACAGCTCACGGCAGCAAATGAAAATGGAAGTCTGATATTGTGGTGAATTGGAAATGGTATATAGTGGAATGTGTGGTTGGTGGAATGTATATGTTTTTGTATTATGAGTGGAGTTGGGGGCTGAAATGAAGATGAATCGTGGATGGAGGAGGTTGAGTGTTTTAGAGGGGAAAGGAAATGTGATCCGGCAGAAATGGAATTGTGATTTTTTGAATTTTTTGAATTTTTTGAAATTAATTAAATAAAACTGATAATAAAAATAGATAACAAACAACAAAAACAACAAAAAAAAATAATTTAATTAACATTGGATAGAAACTAAATAAACTAGAATCAACAAAGCACAATTTTCCATTTTTCATCAATTTCCATTTTTTTTCTTTTTTTTTCATAAATTTTACGTTAAAACTTAAAACTAAAACTAAAACTAAAACGTGAACAAAATTAATATGACAAATAATTAGCAAATAAAAGACAAATAAAAAAGGTAACAACTAAAATGCAGACAATCTAAAACAAAAATCATGAATTAGATGCAACAT